>NW_017728997.1:14850203-14850790 GCF_001723915.1 Gavialis gangeticus | reverse complement strand
GGGAACCACATTGGCCCTTTTTCAGTCCTCTGGCACCACACCAGATCACCATGAGCGCTCGTACAGCTGTGCCAGGGGTCCCGCAATGACCTCTGCTAATTCCCTCAGCACTCGGGGGTGGAGATGGTCCGGACCAGCTGATTTGAACACGTCCAGTCCCTCCAGACATTCCCTGACTAGATCCTCCCTGGCCCTTGGCCTGGGTGCGCCTCCCCTGGGGCCTGAGGGGGACCTGGTGGGGGGGCTGATCCAGTCCCTGTTCAGGAAAATGGAGCCAAAGAAGTCGTTAAATATGTTGGCTTTGTCTTCTGGTGTAACAACCAAATTTCCTAGCGTGTCTTGCAGGGGCCCCATGTTACCCGGTACCTTCTTTTTGTCCCCTATGTATTTATAAAAGGACTTCTTGTTGTCCTTGATCTTGGAAGCTAGTCCCAGTCCCATCTCCTCCTTGGCCTCCCTGACCGCCCCCCTGCAGCCCCAGCCACCGCAGTATCGTCCTCCCTGGTGATGGCCCCCCCCCCGCCAGTGGGTGTGCGCCTCCTTTTTAGCTAGGAGACGTTCCTGGATGCTTTTGGTGAGCCATGGGG
>NW_017728997.1:14828117-14850097 GCF_001723915.1 Gavialis gangeticus | reverse complement strand
CCTGGCTCCCCTCCCCTCCCCTCCCCTCCCCTCCAGGACCTCAGTGCCTCCCCGACTATTCTCCGTAGCTCATTGAAGTTTGCCCTCCTGAAGTCCAGGGCTGCCGCCTTGCTGCAGGCCTTTGCCACCGTGTGCTGGATGGTGAATCCCAGTAGGCGATGATCGCTGTCACCCAGGTGGTCGAGCACCCGCAGCCCCCTCACCAGGTCATCGTCTGTGGCCAGCACCAGGTCCAACAGGGCATCTCCTTCGGTGGGGCTGTGCACCTCCTGGGTTAGATGGAGGTCCTGGATTTGGGCTAGGAACCTATGTGAGCGGTCAGACCTGGCTGACTGCTCTTCCCAGCAGATGTCTGGCAAGTTCAGGTCACCCATGATGACCACGTCCTTTGACTTAATTACCTCCGTGAGCTGACTGAAGAATTCCTGGTCTAGCTCTTCCCCTTGGTTGGGTGGTCTGTAGTACCCTTGGTCTACTACCCTTGCGTATGTGATAATGAGATGCACAATGAACTACCCCCAGCTAAGACTTTGAAACTAAAAAAAATACCCTCCCCATCCCGCACACAGCATCCAGTGAAGCTCAGTGCTTCAAGTGTTTGCTAAAGCTCTGCTGCCGCAGCTGAGTCCAGTTCCAACCAACCATGCATGAGGACCAGACAGCTTCTCAACCACATCCCGCTCCAGTTCTCTGTGTCTGGGCAGCAAAATCTTTAGAGGTGCAGTTGGGCGGATGGCATCCACCCCCATCCACTCTCTGTAGACTGCTTCTTGGGTCTGACAGATGCCAGTTGCATATGGAATTTGAGACTCTGCTCCTTGCTGTTCCAATACTCCTATGGGATGACATACTCACTGGGTGAAAACCCAGCCCTGGTGAAATCGGTGCAAAATGCCAAGCAGGCCCAGTGCACTGGTCTATCCATTAGGTAACAACACACCTTCCAGAATAGTACAGTACTCTGGCAAAATACTCTCATCTAAGCTATTTAAATGGTCATCCAAACTTCTGTTGGAATGAAACCATCATTACAATCCCAACCCTGTGAGCCTGCTACATGTGCAGCTTCCACCCACATCACCCAGGGCCCAGTGCACAAAGGGCTTGACCGAGGCAGGCCCCAGGAATGAATACAAAAGATCACATTTACAGGTCAGGAAGCAGATGCTTCTGGTAATGGTTCTGCTCAGCTACCCTTGCGCCTGAAAGGGGATTACGCGAGAAATAAACTAACACTTTAAAATATGTAAACTGATAAAACAGCCCTGCTTTGATGCATTTTCTGCAAGAGCCATTTCAGCAGAATCAGTAGCACACAGCGCTGTTCTTTCATTGCAGTGACACTAGAGTCTGCAGAAGTACTTTTGCATTTCTACTGTACTCATATTCCAGGAGACATAAAACAAATTGTGAAGCTCATCTCAAAAACATAATGTTATATACCTGCAA
Organism: Gavialis gangeticus; assembly: GCF_001723915.1. Lineage (NCBI taxonomy): Eukaryota > Metazoa > Chordata > Crocodylia > Gavialidae > Gavialis > Gavialis gangeticus. The sequence continues at coordinate 14,848,648 of NW_017728997.1, read as the reverse complement.
CTGCTTAGAGATTCCCCTTGGGGATAGACGATATGGGTTCTAGCCTTCCCTTAATAAGCAATACGTAGGATGGACCTGCATAGCATATTTTCTAGAAGTATTTGAGTTACTACAAAGAAGCATGTGGAGAAAAGTTCAGGATATAATAGCTGCCTAACGGAGACTCCCAGCTTAGCTGATGGGGAAACAAATCACCATCTGAAACTCTCCCATTTAGTTCTATGACTCTGTGGGCATGTCTATATGTGTGCTTTAATGTGCGTTAAAGCGTCACTTTAAAAAAAGTGCTCTTTAGTGGGCGCATCTACATGTGCCTCTTAAGCAGGCTTAGCCTAAAGTTGCCATTTTTAGGGCGTATTAATAGCATGTGTCTACACATGCATGCCCTTACTGCACCTTAAAAATGGTGATTTTAGGCTATGTGGGCATTAGTACACATGTATGCACTGCAACACCAAGCCCTTTTAAAAAATGACTGAGAAAATGGTGGCATGTGCTTTTGAATTAAAACACATCAAAGATGTTTTAGTTCAAAAGTGCACCGCTGCCATTTCCTGTGACCTGATGCACATTTTGCCATTTATACAAATGCATGCAACGCAGCACTGGGTTCATCAGCTTGCATGCTCTGTAGACTCAATTAATCAAGTCTGTTCCAACGTGTTGGGTTTCTGGTTCATCGGAGCAGACAAAGGTATGTGTATAAATGTTGTGTGAGCCTAACCTTGATACCTGCAGAAAGCAGGTATCAAATTTAGGCACAAATAGCCAAGTCGCATTAGTGCACATGTAGATGCGCTAATGCTCATTGACATGGTGTGCATCACTGGTTAATGCATATTAGTGCATCTGCATGTACACTAATGTGACTTAGCTATTTGTGCTTAAATTTAATGTGCCTTAATGCACCTTAGCAAATTCCATGTGTCGGTGCGCATCTAAATCGCCTTAATGAGCCTTAAGCAAAGGCACATAAATTAAGGTGCATGTAAGTACACGTGTAGATACACCCAGTTAATGCGCATTACAACAGGCTAATGCGCATTTTCCTAGTACCTCACAATGGACGTACTAGATGTAACATGCATTAACTAAAGTGTGTTAATGCACATATAGATGTGCCCTGTGTATCTCAGAAGTTAAGACAATTTTAATACAAATAACAACGTTTGGAATTTGTATTACTCGTGAGCGCTCTAGTGGTCTGAGAGACATCCTCCCTCAAGGAAATTGCATCTTGACATAAGGGAAAGCTAGAAAGAGTCTAGATTGTGGGTAGGACTGGGCACTTTTGAAATCCACGTCCTGTTGGCATCAGCATTGAATGTGTTGCTGTATTCAGCACGTTATGTTGGTAGTGATCCTAGACACATAGCAAACAAGAGTCTTTACAGCTGTCTAACATGGGTTTCCATCAGGCTAGAAATCCATGACTAATTTGGCTTTTATAAACGTTGTTTATAGAAATGATGGTTTACGGATGAGAAGAAATGCTTCAAACCCCCCAGGAGTGGTTTGTAAACCCGACTACTTGGAATTTTTCAAGGACTGGCTATGTGAAACCCCAAATACATCACTGATATGAAAACTGAAGAGGGAGTCAGGGTGATAGGTGTAGATATTTCATCCTTTTTAATTTTTTGGTAGCCAAACAAAGTATGCCGACAAGCACTTGATGTAAGCAACAAGGCAATGGCAGAATTAAGGTTCCGCTGTCACACATCTGCAATCTTCGGCCCATTAGAGAATAGGAACTACTGCTGTACCACCTGCATGTCACGAGGAGAGGTGGGAAAGGATGAGCCAGGACACTGGGACTTCCTTCCATTATGAAATATGAGTGATGTATTAAAGCGGGACTTCATACTCAGGTGGACAAGGGCACATTGTCTTTCCCAACACCCTGGTTTTCACACTGGAATTCCCCAGGGCGGAGGATGGTTGTGGTGAACATTTCAGATGAATGGAAACCATGCTCCAGATTCAGGCAAGGTACTTCCCTGACCTTTCTGTATAGGCACCCTACCCGCTGCTCATCCCAGGTTGTTTCTTTTCCTCACCGCTATCTCAGAAATTAGCACTCTCCTTTTTCCCCATGTGTGTGTTTCTAACCCTGCCTTGTCTCATCCTCTCTTCTCATCGGCAAGCCCATACTGTAGGCAAATGGGAAATATAGCTTGTATATATTCAAGCTAGGTTTAAATTCACTAGGTTGGGCACTGACAGCAGTGTAGCTGCAAAAGCACAAAGCTCAGCATCATTTGCTGCAAAATTAAGCCAGGACTTTGGGTGAGCACTTGGACCACTAACCTGTGCTGTTCCAGACTGTCGGGACTATATCATTATCCATGCCTGAAGTTAGATGGGGTAAGACTATACAGCTGCAACAACTCCCTTCATGCTGATGAACAAGTTCAAAGCACTTTGGAACACTTTCCAGTTTCAACCTCTGCCATTTTTTTTAAACGAAATGATTTTGGCTGTGTAAAGCAGATCCAAAACAAAAAAAAAAAATCAAAATTGAAAACCTGGAACCATGATGGCCAGAAACTCCCAGAAGTGTTGTCCCAACGACTGCGCTGTTTGAAAAGTTTTAATTTTTACAATGGTGGGTTTCGCTGAGAAACAGGTTCAATGAAAAGTTTCTGAGAAGCTGTTCCAGCATCCTGAGCTTGGGGTTGGTGGGTAGGCAAATTATACTATCCTCTAGCTATTGTTACCACCAGGGTAGAGTAGACTAAGCCCTGGAAACATCCCTCGAATCAGAGATGAAAATGGAGCTAGTAGAAACCTTCCAATCTCTTGCTTCTCCAACTGGTGCCTCTGGTTTTGTGGCTTTCCAAAGTTTCCATCCCTGGCTGAGCCCATCCTCTTTCCCCTCTGTTTTTGGCTACGTTTCTCTTTAGCTTCCTTTGGTTTCTTTGCTTTGGGGTTTGTTCTCTGTTACCCTCGCTCTTTCTTTGAGCATGTCCGTCACCGTCCTGGTCTTTCCTCTTTTTCTTTAGCTTTGATTTCTCTTTCCTGTGTGCAGTGGACTTACCATTTTCTATTTGCTCGCTTTTACACTGTCCATTTTGACCTCTGAATGTGCTGCTGATCTTTACCTTTCTAGGCCAACAACGATAACCTCTGCTTTCGGCTACAAATCCATTAAAGTCAAATTACATCAAGAGTATTGCACCTACCTAAATAAGAGTCTGGGGCCCTCTTTCTTTATTTCTATTACATATGACTTCCCTATTTGATAGAACTTTCCACTGTTTTGGATGGTCATGTGCTGGTTTACAAGACTATCATTTTGCCTCCCACATTTTACTTCGATTTCTTATTTCTCCTTATCTCAGCTTATAGGAGCGAGTCAGCTGTGTGTTCACTGCCTTAAAAAAAAAAGAAAACCACAGCAAATCTGTGACTCAGCTCGATGGTACATCTTGCTTAATGCTGAATCATGGACTCTTTCCAAAGCAATATGCCAATTTTGATGCAATAGGGACAGAGTAAGTCCACGCAAGAACGAAGGGGTAAACAGAGCAGGCATCACGAGGCATGCTGCCAGATGTGGAGCTGGGAGGCTGCATTCTGAGAAAAGGATGAACCAGGGGTCAGTTCCCTTGTAACTCAAGTACTGCCAAAGTATCCGTGGGAATTACAACCCCACTGATGCAACCGGTGATAAAAGCACTGACGTATGTACCATGACAACCAGCTCTTTCTCCGTTACAACTGGCCTTCCCATGTAGAGGACAAAGCTACGTCCTCCTGTTTTGTATTGCTCAGTGGTTTGTTAGTGCATTTATTTCAGACACGTTGAATGATAATTATTCGCAGGTAAGCTAGAGATTCCAATTTTTAGTTTTAGGATTGCGATAATACCTCAATGCTCCTATCAGAGATCACACTGGAATCTGTCAACCCTAACAGTATTGTCCTAGCTTACACACCAGCCAGAAACAGCGGCTTGCCTTAGACCAGAACTAAGACAAGAACCATAAATATGCAATGCTAACTATAACACATGCTTAACTGTGCAGGAGAATACATTAAAATGGGGAAATCTTTTAAAGCAAAAAACCAAAGATACTTGTGAAATGACCAGCGATCAGCATATGAGGAGAGGCTGAGGGAACTGGGCTTATTTAGTTTGGAGAATAGGAGACCGAGGGTGGATTGAACAGCAGCCTTCACCTCCCTGCAGGGGACTGCAAAGAGGATGGATCTGGACTGGTCTCAGTGGGGGCAGATGACAGAAGGAGCAATGGGTTCAAGCTGCAGCAAGGGAAGCTGAGGTTGGATAGTAGGAAAAACTCACGAGGAGAGTATTAAAGCACTGGAACAGGTTACCCAGAGAGGTGGTGGACTCTCCATCCTTGGAGGTGTTTAAGACCCAGGTAGACAAAGCCTCGGCTGGGATGATGTAGTTGGGGCTGGTCCTGCTTGGAGCATGGGGTTGGATTAGATGTGACCTCCTGAGCTCCTTTCCAGCCCTCACTTTCTATGGTTCACATTCAATGAGTGCACTGACTGGGAGTTTTGGACTGTGTGCAGACAGAATTGGTTGCCATTGGTAAGCTGTTCCTTAGATTCGTAAATAGGCAGAAGAGCAGGAAAGTTTTAGATGAAAAAGATGACGTCCATTCTGATATCAGCATCACCTCTTTTGCCGAGTCAAAGATGCGTGGCACTCTGCAGACACTCTCCTTCACTAGGAGTTGGCATCAATATGGAGACCAAGTATGCTGTGAGTGGGCTTGTCTACACATGGCCCTTTTAAGCAGGATTAGCCTAGTATCGTAATTTTTAAGGTGCATTAAGGGCACCTGTTCACATGTGCACACCCTTAATGTGCCTTGAAAAGGGCTATTTTAGGCTAATCCTGCCTAAATTTGATACCTGCTTTAAGCAAGTATCACATTTAAGCTGACATAGCTCAGTTGCATTAGCCCATGTGTAGACACTTAAGCGCATTAGCGTGGCTACACATGAGCTAATGTGACTTAGCTATGCCAGCTTAAATTTAAAGCACCTTAATGCGCATTAGTACATCTATGTGTAGATGTGCACCTAAATTGCCTTAATGTGCCTTAAACAAAGGCGCATTAAGTTTAGGCGCACGTAACTACACGTGTAGACACACCCAGTGTCACTTACTGCATTTGCACATATACATCAGCCCTGAAATGAGATGGCTGGGGAGCATCCAGAACAACCCTTTCTTCCTGGAGTCTCAGCCTAACACAGGTGCCTGGGTACCTGGGAAAGTCTCCAGCACAAATATTGGCTCAAATCACGGTGCAAGGCAGAGGGCAAACTGCTCATTCAGCTCTCTTCCTCCTCGCGTTGTCTCTTCACAGAAAGCCGCATAGCCCAGAAATCACAGCAGCAGAGCATGTCTTCCCCAAGTCAAAGCTTGCTCACACACATTAAATCTTGTTCACACACATTAAATACACACACGTGTGTGTGTATAAAGACCATGTATCATATGGTAATGACCGTCATAGCAGTGACATCCTAAACAAGAGACAGACAGACCAAGCTTGGCACATTTTCAACAATGCACTCTTAAAAAGACCAGCTATTTGGGATCTCTGCATTGCTTTGGGTGGCTGCCTGCATTGACTGGGTGCTGAGGACATGACAAAACTGCCCGTATTTCCTTGTCTGTATGTGGGATCTGAGCTGCAGGAAAGAATGGAGCCATCAGAGGTTTGCTCTTGAGTTTTGTACACGGGGCAAGAAAGACAGAGACTGTGGGTTTTTCCCCCCACCCCATATGGGCCAATATGGAGAGAAAGCATGAAGAGGCTGCAAGTCAAAACGGGCCTTTTCCTTGTGCTGTTCTGGGCAAGACTTTACCCTGCCTGTCTGTTTAGACTGCCTGCTTTGGGGAAGAGACTGTCACTTATCATGCATTGGTAAAACACCTAACCTGCGGGGTTCAAATCCCCATGAGAGCCTGCAGGTATCCTATTAATGCCATACAACACACACAGAGTAAGAGGATGTGGGAAGAAACAGTAAGAGCATATGGGAAGAAGCTATTCATGTGCACCAGAGTTTCAGGTTTCCTTGCAAAGCTGGGTTCACAACACCCCAACTCCCTCACGCCAGTACGGCTCAGCCGCTGCGCAAGGAAATGGCTCTGCACGCCTGAGAAGCCATGCGCGGCCTCCCAACTCTTCGCCGTCTGCATCAGAAGCAAATGGAAATAGGCCAGAACAGAAAGAGCTCCAGGGCAAGGAACTCCAGACTTACAAAGACTTCCACGCTCAGTTAGCATCACGTCTCCTCCACGAGCGATGCTCTAAGGAGTCAAAAAGTGACAGACAACAACCACAGGGGATAATCTAGAGCATGGGGAGTCCCAAGCTCTAGAGCAACCCTCTCTGCCCCTTGGCCCATCTCATGGGATCACATCAAGCCCTGGGTATTTGAAGCCAGGGTGGGAAGAAATGGTCGGGCCACAAAGCATGCTGCCTCTTATGGCCCATAAGCGGACAATACTAGCTGACCACAGCCGAGAGCCTGTCCCCACTGGCTGCCAGGTTTAGTGACCTCAAAATCCTGGGAGTACAACGGAGACGTAAAAACCAGCTTGCTCTGCTCCCTGCTCACACTCCTGCTGTCCCGAGACAAGCTGGGACCCAAATGGACTGTGCTCACCATAAGGCATCCAGCGACCTGAGACTATCTGACCAAAAGGCTCATCTGATTTGAAGTACTTGCCAGGGGCTTCTAGTTTCACCCCCCTGCATACTTATCACTTAGGTCTCAGACCGGCACTGTGAGTTTCCCGCAGTTTATATTACATGTTATATTATATGTCACCACAGTTTGCTGTTTTTATTACGGGAGAAGGGAAGTAAAGGCAAATGTTGTGAGCCCGTAGAGTGCTCCTCCACCCTCGCTGTCACCAAGCGGGGTTCAGACGCGGGTCTCACTTCTAACACAGAGAAAGGGGGACCCTGGGCAGTGATGTTGGACCGTGTTTTAAAAGCAGAAGTCCCTCCACTGCTCTAACGGGATTATCAGGCCATGCATCACGAGCAGTCGCAAATTAAAAGCAGCGATCTTGCAGGAGAGAGGAAGAGTGGCTGCTCTTTGCATTTCCTCCTTGTCAGTTTGACTGATCCTTTTGCCGCCGGCAACGAGAGGATTAACAAGTGGCACTTCGCATTGTACAACACCTTCCTGCTGCTTGCAGGAGGTTCCTCTCGCTTTCCTACTCAGATGCAATTAAGAGAAGAAATATATCACCCTTCACTGATTATTTCTCAGTCGCTCGCCTTTTGCTTGGCACCACCCTCCAGATAGCATTCCCGGAGCTGAATTCCCCTGTGTCCTCCCGCTGCCTGCGCAGATCTGGCAAGGGAAAGGCTCAGTCCTCCAAGTCTCATCACTCCTCTTGAAACACGCTGTTCTCCCCGCGCACTCGCCCATCTAAAGCTCTGACTTGGAGCGCAGCAAATGTTTTCGGTGTCTTCACGTCACTGCCCTGGGATCCTGCCACTGTACTTGCCTAACAAAGCACTCTTGACTGAGAGCCTGCTTACGAGAGCATCAGACGATGCACGTTGCGATGATCTGCACAGAGAGGAGCACACGGTGTCCGAACCTTAAAAATACTCTTAAAAATAGCACAGGCTGCAATGCTGCATTTCTTCGGATCTGGAGGATGCGTGTGCTCACCCTGGTGCCGCGGGTAAATAACTGATGATTACAAATAATGGATGTTAGAGCAATTTCCTGATGCTCTTTGGAGGTTTTTTTTCCTCTCTTTCTTTTTCACCTCTTAATGCCTTGAGAGGCACGAGGCCAGATTTTCCGAGCAGAAATCAAGCACCGTGGAGGGAGAAAAATCCCTCTATTTCTTCCATGTTCTTTATGCATTTTGCTCAGTACCTGGCACCAATCTGAGCAGCCTCAAGGCTGCTCCGTAGCAGAGAAGATGTGCTCTCTTCCTGCCCTCTCCTGCCACTTTCAACTGGTGTCCTAGACCGGCACTGTCCAAATGGCAGCTCGCAGGCCACATGCAGCGGTGAGGGGTTACATGCAGCCCCCAAGCTCCTGCAGCAGCAGCGGGGGTTTCCGAGCATCCCTGCCTGGCCCAGCCCCAGGGGATGGGGAGGCACAATATAGCCCATGGTGTTATGGGAGCAATGCAGCGCCACGGGGTGGAGTGCATTGCATGGATGCAGTGCATTGCAATGCCGCATGATACAGTGGGGTGGCAGGTGACTGTCCATGCACACAGGGTGCAGCCTGGAGGGGTGTCCTCCCCCTGCTGCCAGTGCAACCCCCGGCCACTTAGAAGTTGGACAGCCCTGCCCTAGACAAAGAGGTGACTATCCAAAATGACCGTCAGCTGTCCACTTCCCTCCCCTTGCAGCTACTTCCATTATTCTGCTCTCGTTTCACCAGTCCCCCATGCCAGACTTGGCTGCCTCAATGTCTTTCCCAAACACACACACTGGGCCTTATCCTAGGTCCTGTCCTCGACTTCACAGCCCTCTGAGACCTGCCCACACCAGACCTCTCCCCTTTCACGGAGAGGCAGATCCCATGCCTCTTTCTTGCCCCCTATTATGTAAACTCTGCCTCTTCTTCCCAGCATACTTTTCTGGAAAGCTTGCCCTTCATGCTCGCCGTTCTAGGCACTATTCCTGCCTAAATTCTGTGGGGATCCAGGGACTGGCACGTTGTCCGGGGGCAAAGCTTTGCAGTCCTCCGTCAAACCACATTCCCACTCAACCTGCTGGGAGTTCCCTGTGCATAAGGGACGCTGAACTTGGACTGCTATAAATCTGAAGCACTTCTACTCACGGCAGCGTTACCCGGTGCATACACCAGTGCTAGGAAGGAAAATTTGGCCCAAAACGACATCAAGATGCCGCAGTCACTCGGAGAGCCCCTAGTTTGGGACTAGCCAGCAAACTCTCTGGACGCACTCCAGAGGAGACGACTAGCCCTCTTGCTCCATCTCTCTCCGACTTTAGCCTCTAACTCTCTGGGGAGCCATGAATAGGAATGACAAAAATAAATGCCAGCAGGACTTTCCAGATTTACGTATTGCAGGTGCAGCCAAACCGCTTCCCCTTCCAGCACCTATCCCTTTGAGATCAGAGGGGCCGGGCGAAAGTCGTCTCATGGTTCACACAGAATACCAATTCCTCCCACGCTTTGTGTCTGCAATTATGAATATTAGACTGTAAGGCTTCAGGTCAGTAAAGGTATTCAGGCACCTGTGAGAACCTGGAGCCCCAATTTCATAAGGCGAGATGATGTAACCTGCCATGCCGAAGGTGCCAAGGAATTAATTAACTACTAAGCTTCTTCAAGTCCATCGGTTCAGGGACATTTACAAAACATCAACCACAAGGACACTAAAGCTTCTGATGGAGAGAGCCCTGGCATAGCAAATAGCTGATATTCAGCTGCTGATGGCTGGCTTTCTATTTTAATATCACCCACTACAATAATCTGTCAGGTAAAAAAAGAAAGCAAGCACTTTCTCTCCTTGACTGCTTTTTAAGAAATGTGACGCCACACTTGTTAGTAGTTGTTTGCTTTTTCCAGGACATACGGACTTCCTTTTAGTATTTATACATTTTGGAATTATAATCAATATAGCTTAGCAATATGTACTCAATAGCTGCAGTTATAAAACAGCAGCCACATAATTTCATTTCCAGATTTATAGGAAGCCAGCACAGATGTAGAAGAGAGCACATTTCAGTATTTATGAAGTGCCAACTTTCCATAAAACATGAGAACCTGGTTGCCATCATACCCCTCATTAAAATTCAGACATTGCTACAGGAGAACAATTAATCATTACCAATAAAATTTAAAGTGTTTAACACCCATGGGGTCAGGTCTACATCCTCCATGCACATCAGACTGTCATTTAAGTCACTGGGCGTTTGGGCATGTGAAAGGATTGCAGGATTGTTCCCGCAAGCATGTGGCCCGGTGTCTCCCAAGAAGTTTCAGGGGGACATTCGTAAGTGTGTGCCGCCCGCATGGCACAATAATTGCCGGTACTGTGTCATGCTTTAGCACTTCCTTTCGGCGCTATAGCAATGTCACCGTATGGGGACATGTAGACGTGCCCACTATGCATGCTTGATTGCTTAGCTGGATCAGAGCCTTATAAGTATCACTCACTGTTACATTAGTCAGGATACCAAGGTAAGGGTGGAGTTTCAGGATATGACAGCGGCTACATTTTTGGGGGGGAGCAGCCTACTAACATCCACAAAGCCATCCCCTTCCACTCCTTCCACTAAGCTCCCCTTCCCTCTTGATGCTTAAAGAAAATCCCCAGTTGGGCTGCTGTGTGCTGAGATCATTGCCTGTCACACTGACAAATATTGTCTTGCCTTGCTTTTGGCTACTGTGAACGCCTTCACGAGAAATTTGGATGTTTATCTTGCTGGGATCCTATGACCCCTGCTGACTTCCTGCCCCCGGGGCAGGGGCTGGTCTCGATGATCTTCCAAGGTCCCTTCCAGCCATAACATCTATGAAATGTATGAAGTACAGAGAGTCAAAAAGCCCGATTGAATCGATTCAATCTTTGCAGGTTAAGCTAAATTGCCTAGATTAAACCAATAAGCAAGTGAACAGACAATCACTTTTGATTCTGGAAATGCAGCCACATGCCTGCAGTGGCCCAGGCCAGAAGCCAGGGGGCGCTAGAGCAGCCCTCCCTGCTCAGCTGGGACAGACAGCTTGGGCCAAGGCTAGCCCACCCACCCTGCAAGGGGGGAGGGGTGTTGTGGGGGAAGTGCAAAGCATCCTGGGATTGTGAATTAACTTGAATCTGGAGGGGATCTGGGACAGATGTGCCATAAACTGGTTTAACCTCAGTCAGTTCAGTCTGATACCACATCCATCCAGGGTGATCTTAAACCAGTTGCAGCCATTTTAAAAGTGGTTTCTGTGCACTAAACTTCTTTCGTGTTACAGATTTGAACTGGTTTCTGATCACTTATACCAGTTTATGTGCAACTTCTGTCCCTAGACTTTGATGTTCCCCGTTTCTGCCAGGGTCCATCCGTGTCTCACTGTACACGTGGGTGATTAACTCTTTAAGGCAGGGACATTTTTCTGCGCTTTGTACAGCTCCTGGCACAGCAGGGTCCTAGGACAAATGTATATACAAGAGCACACTATAAACCAGACATTGCCCTGCTGCCTCTTGGAAGAAGGACAAAGGATCTTAATCGTGCCTGGAGGAGAAGGCTGGGAGAGTGAGAAGAAGCCTGTCAGCCGCTGGCTTCTTCTCCAACATCAATGCCAAGCTTTTCAAGGCTTCCCATGTGTTAGAATTAGCAGGGTATTTCAGCGATTGGATACCAGTCTGCTTATTCTCCAATCCAAAATTTGGGCAATGCTTGGGAAGTGGTTGATTTCACAGTCAAGCCATTACTCAATGTTGGACGCTGACTCTGGCTACGCTGGGAGATGGGCCCACTATCAGCCGGTTCCCTGCCTGAGCCCATAACTGAGATCTTGTCAATTAGCAAATACGGACTACGCGATTTGTACGGCTCAGATTATATCCCCATGTGCCGCTACAAAAAGGACAAAACACACTAGGGCAGGGGAACGAGATAATTGTCTTGGCCTCTTACTGCCACAAGAGAACTGAGGAGTCTCAAGCTGGGCTTTTCTTTTATTATTATTCAGAGCAACACAAGCAGAGAGGTGTGGCACCTTTTACAGGGTTGCACAGATTCAATGCCAACTTTCACATACTAATGAACTTTTGCAATTTTAAAATTCAGCAATAATCCTCACCAGGTTGGCAAAACCTTAGCGCGTTTCACAACAGATGCTTTCATTTCATTCAGATCCCTCTTGCAGTTTGTTCAGTGTAACTCTGTAGACTCTCTGACTCACTCCCAGGGTTACCGGAGACAATTTGATGTCGGCTCTTTACGCAAGACAACTCAGAGAAGTAAGGCAATCTCTTGAGAAGTTTCGCAACTGCAAACACAGCTAGTCTCATTTAGCTACTGGAAAACAGCCGAGTGGCACAGGTGCTTTCTGCTAAGGAGAGCATGCTTTTGCCAGTTTACAGCATGTAGGCATTAAGACAAGTCTCCATTACATGTTTAAAAATGACTTTAATTTGCTAAAATTGTGACTATAATTAGAGAAAGATTTTCAAAAGTGTGCAATTCCTGCTGGATCAGGTATGCAGGTTGTATTAATCTAAAAGAAAAGACAATCAGGACTCATAGTAGAGATGATATCTTTTATTAGACCAACAAGATTTTTGCCAAAAAATGTCTTCAATTGCAAGCTTTCGGGCACAAACACCCTTCATCAGGCATTGGAGAAAAGATTGTAAAAGTTCTCCCAGGTAGAAATGAAAGTTCATATGTCATAGGATTTCACGAAGGAGTCAATAGATGGCAAACTCTGGGCAGTCCGTTCATAACTGGTATGAAGCCTCTCGCCTCCGGTGAGGATCGGTGATGATGCCAATTGCCTTGTGAGAGGCTTCATACCAGCTTTGAACCGACTGCCCAGAGGAGTTTTCCATCTCTTGACTCCTCTGTGAAATCCTATGACGTGAACTTTCATTTCTACCAAGATAACCTTTACAATCTTTTCTCCAATGCCTGATGAAGGGTGTTTGTGCCCAGAAGCTTGCAATTAAAGACATTTTTTTGCAAAAATCTTGTTGGTCTAATAAAAGACATCATCTCTACTACGAGTCCTGATTGCCTAATTCCCACCAGAGTTAGAGTTAGGTGCATTTAGCAGCTACATGACCCTGTGGAAACCTCCTCTGAGTGTTTGCAATGCACATTTCCTCATTAGATCCAGACTAGAAGCAAGTCCCTTTGTCTTGGCAGGACTATAGTTACTACAGCGTCTGGTTGCTCCCTGAAGAGACTCTCCACGATTGTGTCCTCTGTGCAATCCCTCGAGGACTTCTGGAACCATAAGCATCTTTCCCTTCAAACCACCTGATTTTTATTTTCCCTCTCCATAAATCTCAAAAATTACTTTATGATATCTGGGGCTTATAACAGATGGGATACATGCCAGATGGAGTACAATAGAAGGAAATGAAAGATAAAATGATTGGGCAGGAGTGAAACAGGAGATGAAATTACTCTCAAGTGGTTTGGATATGAAAGAGGGCCTTTATTTTTGGAAAAGGAGGTAAGATCCTCAAGATTGATTTTGGGTGGGGAAGAACTCTGATAGATAAGAAGACAGCTGGTATCTTGCCCAGGTCCAATCTGCTGCACACCAGCATATTTTAAGCATTGTCTCTGTTCGCTTCCTGTACCTCACTTACAATGTTTTGGCTTTTTTTTTTTTGGTTCTCTCTTTAATTGTAAAGTAGCTGTAATAATAATAAAATGGGTTAGTAGCAGGATGGGCCAAGTAATCCTTGATAAGAACAAGAGGAAGCTTTTGAATAGACAAAGAACAAGAGGGTGGGCTTTTGACCAGAGTCCAACACTGGCAGCCAGGAACTTCTCCGCTGTAATCCCAGGTTAAGCGCTAACTCGCATGCCAGTCAAGCAACTTGGTGCAAATCGATCCCCCAGCATAACCCTCCCTGTTCCCATACTGACCATGGGAGGCAAAGCGGGGGCTAGGGTAGGAGCTGAAAGCTCCTCACAGCTGGAGGAAATTGGGCTACTTATTTCTGGCCAGCTTCAAACCACCTAGGCCATGTCTAGATGCAATGCCCTCAAACTCATCTCACTGCATTGAGCCATACTGCACCCTTCGTTTTACAGCTGGAAGAGGGTCCAGAGACGATGTCCAGTCGCTGGGCAGATGTGGCCATACCATTTCTGGTGGAGGGAGGAGAGCGCTTGCATGGAGCCGCTGTGCTGGGCACAGTCACCCTGCACCAGAAAAAGAAACGACACTTTGTTTTCTTGAAATACACAGGGAAGGGCAAGTGGCGAGGCAGTCAGCCCCCGCATCACCCCCTTGCGCCCTCAGTGGCACCCATCCCCCTGCCTCAGTTTCCCCTGGCAGCCCTCAGCGGTCAGCAGGCACCCCTAAGAGGCTGTGTGGACGTTACCCTTGAGGCATCACCCCCCTCCTTGTGCCATTTCTGGAACATCCAAGTTCCAAAAAAATATTACAATACCGCTAAAGCGAACCCACCCCCTCTCATACTAGAGACCAGTTTTCCATAGAGTCCATCCAGTCAACAGCCCCTGCTGAGTCCTCCTCTGTTTCCAGCTTCTCTTCCCTTCAGAGAGGCTCTGGATGGGGACCAGCCTCCCCTCAGCCACCCCAAGTGAAGTGCAGCGGTGGTGGGATGAGACAGGTGGGTTGCAAGGCACCACAGAAAAAATGCCTACCTGATTCCAATAGCCATTTCACACCCATGCTCATTTTTAAGGAAAATATGGGCAACGGAACATTAGATTTTTCAGAAGAAATCTTTTGGAGATTGGTTCAATAATATATATGACTATTGGCTTAAGGACTGAATCCCTGGTAGCGTGCACATGACCCTGGTTTAATTAAAAACTAATATGCAAATTGTGAATCCAGTATGTGAGAGCTGGACAGCTGATTGAGTGGTCTATGATCTTTAGCTCGTGCCTTGGAGCATGCTGGTCTCCTCCTCATCTAATAAACTCACCTGGCTGACAAACAGAGAACGGTCTCAAGGATGTCATGTGCTGGCTTGAAAATGAAAATGCTGTCTGGTTTAATTCTCTGAGTGCCAAATCATTCAGGACACGCTTTCAGGGTTTCCCGCAGTAGTAGGCATTTCCTTTATTCTCTTCATTTGGTCTCCCAATGTTGCCTGGCTTTATCTAGAAAGCTCCATTTCTGGAGTTCCTTACACATCAAACTGGAATGCCTTGCAATCCCCGAATATACATAACTAGATTAGCAACACTTTGGCTATTATAAACCCAAACAGGCCATCTCCTCTTTGTTTGTGTGAAACATTTTTAGCATTTTAACTACATCAAATGACAAATTTGTCCTTCCCACTTAAACATAACTATGTAGGACTGAAAGGGAACTCCTGATTCAGTCCCCTGCTAACACAGGCCACTGTGTCACATAATCTGAATTCATAAAGAGGTATCACACCACTGGCTCCAGTCCTCTCAAACTATCCATCCTGTCTAAAGGAGCTCTCCAGCTCAACCAAGCTCTAATAGTCCCGAGAATTAAAAACAACAAGAGCATCTACACGTGCATTAAGTTAATGTGCATTAAATCTAGTACCTGCATTGTGAGGCGCTAGAAAAATCTGTGTTTGCTTATTTTAATGCGCATTAGATAAAGAGCACAGGATGCCTATACACAAGTGCGGAAGCTGCTCTGACATGCTGAAATGCCAACACGTTGGAGCAGACTCGATTAATTGAGTCTGCTGGAGCATGGCAATTACCACGCTCCAGCAGCCTCCTGCATCTCATATAGCAGCACCCCCGCACTTAAAAATGAGGAGGGGGTGCTTGAATTAAGGCTTGTCAAACGAGCATTAGTTCAAATCCCCCCAGCCACCATTTTTAAGCATGGGGATGCTGATTCAGGAGATGCAGCAGTACTTTAATTAGAGCAGCTGTCTATTTAAAGTGCCCCCCGCCATTCCTGGAGCACACATAAAAGTGCCCACTTTTTTGTGATGCTCTAATGCACATTAAAATAGGCTAATGCACATTAAAGTGCACGTGTAGATGTGCCCAACAGGCCTACAAAACATTTAAAAGGGGTGCCATATTTTCACAGGAACGCAACATCCAGGAGTTCTTCCTGGCTGCTGAATCTCATTGGAAAGTCCAGTTTCATTTGGGGCCCGGCTGGAAACTGAATTCTTCTGAAAACAAAAATCCAGCTCCAAAGACGGGTGTCAGGCTCTGGAAAATCTGACCCTGGTATCTTTAGGAAATCTGGCCCCACCGGCCTGTCTGATTGCAAGACACAGATGACAAGAACCAGCAGCTTGTAGTGACTTTACTTTCTGCTGTGACTTGTCAGCACGGCTGGAAAGGGAGTCCTTGAAAAAAGCCCTGGGAATTCTCCAGCGCTGGGAACCAATCACTCATCATGCCTAAGCATTAAACTTAACCCAAGGTGGTCGCACTATGATGGATTCCCTGAAATGAAGGGGTTACCACCTGCAACAAATCTCGGGCCGACCGCTCATTGATGTACTGACCTCTGGCCCAAATTGTTCATATAGTCAATCTTAATACCGTTTTCTTCCTCTTGTCTTGAGCTCTGGGTTGGAAATCTGCACGGGGCTTGCTAGTTCAGCCAGGAGTGCATATCTGGGTGTGGCTGGCAAGGGAATCGGCAACAAGCAGCAATGGGAAGCAAGCCAGCAGAAGAGTGGAGGTAGATAAGAAGAGGAGAAACAGCTAGGATCAGGAAGGCAAGACTCTTTTCAGGAGTTCAAGAGGGAGTTTGCTGCAAATATATATGTGTGTGTGTGTGTGTGTGTGTGTGTGTGTGTGTGTATACATACATACATATGTGTGTGTGTGTGTGTGCGCGTGTGTGTGTACATACACACACACACACACACACATATCCATTTTACAACTGACGCTGCAGACATTTAAGACGGAGGCAAATTATTTCCAAGCATTCCAGCAGATCAGCTTTTTTTTGCTTCTTATGCAGTTTTCATTTTGTGCCATCGGTTTTACTGAGGGATTGCAGAGTGATCCAATGAGTTTCTATGGGTTTTCTCCTCCCTTTTATTAATTTTATTAACTAAAGCTGAGCTACAAACACAAACCATTTTCATGAAAGTTTTCCAACCAGTGGTGGCCAGAATGACCTTCATTTGACACAGAAACCAGCATTCATTTCCCTTACAACCTGCAATAAAAATAATAAAATAGAGCCATTGCTATTAATCTTCTCAGCGTGATCACTGAGTGATGGCGGCTATTTAAAAAGTTAAGGTTATTGTTCTTTTGCTCAGAGGCAGAATTCCAAGGAAATGTGCATTGCTCTCTATTGAAAAGTTCAAGATTGTTCCAAATGGCTATTTTTATCCTTGCTGCGAGACAGGCAGCCCAAGAGAAAGGTGAGCGTTCCCTTGCCTGGCGTGGGTTTATAGATGCTGTATAAAAGATGACTTTGCCCAGCTGAGCGGTTGAATGCCAGGCCTGCCACCTCTATGGGCTTATGAATCATAATTCCTTTTCAATAACTACCTTTATCTTTCGTCTGGGGAGAATTATGATTTATATTGCCTTGGCAAGGCCCGTCTGCTATGCTGTCATGACAGATCTATTAAAACTGCATCGGGCCCTTCATCTGCATTTTCAAACTTTCTGCAAAGCCCTGGTGTAAGCACTAAGCAAAACCTCCAGAGAATTGTTTTGCTTTTTGTGCCTTTGCAAAACTATACTGCAAACCTGGCTTCTCTCCCTGGCAAAAAAATGTCCAGGTAATGTATCCAGGATGGGCTTCTGACCTAAAGTTATGCAAATCTTTGATACTCCAGAGAAGAATTGGGGAAAAATAAGTTGCAAACTATTCCAGACAGGAAGGAATACGAAATGTAAAATGGTGCTTAAGAGAGTACTACATTAGGAATTAATGTGAAGCAGAGCATTGGTTCATAATTAAGCAAACAGATCATCTCTGGTCCATATGTAATTTATCTGTTGATCCTGGCAAGAGTGTATTCTTATCTTTTCAAGTGTTGCTCCTGGAAATATTACATATACAACGTCACTTTAAGCAGTTGTCTACAGTGAATGAGGTTTGAGTCATTAATAGTCAATGACTACAATGGATAAATATGGCTAAAAGAATGACAGACAGGGGGTTTTTTAAATGCAAGAGTCATCTGAACATTGTCATCTCAGTGGAGATGCCGGTGGAAACACCACTTCCAGGAAGCTGTGACATCAAAGACTTTTCCCAGGGACTCTAGAGAGACGCCTTACCACTGAGGATACAGTCCTGTGCGCCGTGACATCTGCTGTCCCGCACTGAAGGGAGACCTTCTGCTCAAGGTCCTTTGCACACCAAAAATATAGATCTCATTAGAAATATTTAATTTGCAATGGCTTGTGTGAACTCACTCGTGGAACTGGTTCACTTGTGGTTGAAGCATCTATCCCCCTGGCGCACAGGAAGCCATGCTGCCATTTTGGTAGATCATTCCAGGTGGCACATCATTTGCACAATAACCCAGCAAGTGCACAACTCAGGACTCCGGATTTATTCCTAGTGCCAGTCCATTGAAGCTGATGGACATTAAAGTCGAATCTTTCCTCTTTAGCTGCCCTACAGAACCCCACCTATTTCACATGGAAATACAGCTTTGGGGGATGACCGGAACTGGGTTGTTAAGCTTTACCTGGATCTGTTCAATATTCACTCAACATCCCATGCTGTGACTCCCTCTGCTCTTGCAAATTAAGCTGGGTTGGACTTGGCCCAGGTTTAGGAGACCAGGAAGTAACATCTGGGAGGGACATTGGCAGTTCCACGGCACCTTATGTAACGGATGGGGCCGTCACCCCAATGTCCTGGGCGAACTTCATGTAAATGAAAATGACATTCTGCCTAGCTAAATTTGCTGCAATTTCCAATGAAACCATTATTCTTCACTTCCTTTTGTGCAACAATGCTATATAAGTTTATATAATGCTATATTTGTGCTATATAAGTTTTGCTTTGTTTCACTTGAGATGCAATGGCATTTCACTGGTGTAAGAAATGGACCCGAAAGTCCAATTGGCACATCAGGTAGTCGAGCACTCTGGGGTCATTCACAAACACGATGACAATCCTTCTCAATGAGTTCATGCATATTTCTGATTGGATTGGCATAAAAGCCTTCCGGTAAGTACCAGGAAGCTGGAACGTGAAACCTGTCCATCTATATGGCAAGAAAAAGGCCAAAGTCCCTAAAATTCCCCCTGCTTGTTTGGGCCTGCAGGTTTATAAGTAAACTCCTTGTTTCACGTTTCCTTCTCCACTTCCTTATCAGTTAATCAAACGCACTTTCTTTGCCCTAACAAGAAACATTGTTACCCTATCTGACCTCCTGGACCAAAACTCAACCTGATCCCACATCTTTGAGTTTTGTGGGGGAATCAGTGGGAAATGGGAATTAATCATAAAATTATTTTATGATTAATTTTAATGTGCCTGGCCTGCACTAATTGCAAGCAGATGTGGAAACCCCGGAAGGTATTTCTGACCCAGTCACACATCCGAGGAAACCACTTTGAGCCGTGTCTTGTTTGAGCACGTTTACTCTGGTGAGCTTTCCCGATCACTTTCTAGACCCCAAACGAATCCCTGGATATGCCAAAACGGACGAGCCAAGATGAGCAGATGCACTGGCCGTTTCTCAAATCCAGCTAGTGTTTGCCCCATTGAGTTTGGGGGTCGTTTTTCTAATGGCTTGATTGTGGCCGGCCACATGCACCGTGTAGGAGGTAGCATTTTTTTCAGTGCTAGGAGCAGGCTGGAAAGTACACGATGACAATCTGCCTCCCAGATTCCCCTCATCTCTTGAAGGGGAAAGTGCCTGGATTTCTGCTATGCTTGGCACGCTTCTGATCCCACAAGGCAGCCACATTTTCCGGGGTAAATCAGTGGGTGGGATAAAGCTGGGGCCCACTCCCCACCCCTTTCTAATCAGGTTAGGAAACTCAGGTCTGTAGGAGCTGGCCATTGCCCACCAAGCAGACAACCAGTGCAAGGACATGAACCCTATGGAGACTTATGCCCCCCTTCTCTCCCATGTAGGCGCACAGAACGGGTCATGACCTAACCCTTCATCTGGACTGGTTTGGCACAGGCTGCCGGAGAAAAATCAACCCAAAAAGATTACAGAAAATTATGCACAATGTGGCATATTATATAATTTGCCATCTGAGACAGAAAAATGCTGCCTTAATAGCCACATGTGCATCTCATTTAGGGAAAAAAAAATCCATACTGTTATTAAAGAAGCCACAAAGGGAATATTAGCTACAAATTAGCTATGTGCACTGTAGAACAAGTTCTGTGGACTGAGTTTTTGGGGGGCTTTTGCTGGGTGGAAGAAAAGAAAAAGCAACCTATCTAATGTTAGGGGACTGATCAAATACAAAGCTAATGAACATCTCTCAGATCATTGTGGACCAAATCCTGCTTCCTACACCAAGCCCATTCTTATTCCTCTAGCAAAAAACTGGCAGGCCGTAAATGCCAAGTCCTTTCTGGCAGGTTTTGAGTGCGGGGGAAATCTATTACTGAATCAGCTTCCAGTGCATTGAACCATCAAATGCAATGCAAGTTATTTATGCTATCGCTCATTTTGCAACACATAATATACAAGAAAATCCTCATGAAACTGCCCAGAATGACTAGAGAGGAGATGCTGGATGGCAGCTACACCGACATGGCCTTTCATTTACAGCTTCACTCGTTACGTTTTTTACACAGACCTTTTCAGCTGGGCCTTTTTCTTCCCAGGCATGCACCATATGTGTGATCAACCCTAGTTACAGAGATGAGTAGCTGTACCCCTTTCCTTCCCAGAGGTT
>NW_017728997.1:14806192-14828106 GCF_001723915.1 Gavialis gangeticus | reverse complement strand
CAGAGATGAGTAGCTGTACCCCTTTCCTTCCCAGAGGTTTCTATGGGCTACAGTGACAAAGAACATATGCAACTCTTACTCCCTTGCCCAAATTTGCTCTAGCTCACTGCCCCCCATCTCATCAGAGGAGGGTGATATCCAGCTTCGTGTCTGAATAGTAATAAAAGACAGACTGGCCTTCTTTTGAAACTAAAAATGTCCACAAAAAAAACTGCGCCAGGAAGTTTGGACAAATCAGAAAATAAAAAACTGGGTATATTGCTTTTAGTCTCTTCAGTGGCAAAAGGTTGTGTGAAGAGAGATAGAAAGAGGTGGGAAGTGAAACAAATATTTTTTAAAATGGGTTTTCAATAGCCACTCTCAGGACAAGTCTTGCACTGATGAAAAGAAAATGTTTCTTTACTAAAAACCTGTGAACTGAAAATATGACTGGGATGGTTCTGGGGGGAGGGGAAAAGATCACTTGTGGGCACTAGCTAACCACACACATTTTGTGACTGTACCTTATAGACTGACTGACTCAGAGATGCATTATCTTTTGTAAGCAACAGCTCACTTCATCAGACACTACGAAAAAACATGAGGGCTGGGTACAGTCAAAAGCCCAAGGCTGAATCAATTCAGTCTTTGCAGGTTAGTCTACACTGCACAGATTAAATTGAAACAGAAGTGAACAGACATTTACCTTTGAATCAGGAAAGGCAGCCACATGCCTGCAGTGGCTTAGGCCAGAAGCCCGGGGGCACTGGAGAATGGCTGTCAGGCTGCGTGTTCACTTCCTCTTCCTGCTGCCCCCGAGGTCTCTGGGATTTGCAGTCCAGAATTACAGCAGCAGGACTCTGCCGAGTTGCTCATTACTTCCCCTTCCTGCTTCCAGGTACCTCTGGGATTTATAGTCCATAGTTGCAGCAAGCAGTAAGTTTGAGTGGGGAAGGGGTGTTTAACCCCCCTCCCTGGCCCCAGACCCCAGCTGGGGTTTGCTGGGAGGGGGGGCAGCCCCCCCCCTTGTAGACTGATTTGCATCTCCAGCTGGACTTGCCCCCCACCCCCGTCAGCCAGCCCTCACTGCTCCAGATGGGGAGCAGAGGGGTGGGGCCAGCCCTGGAGCAGACAGCACAGACCAGCCTAGCACAGGACTGCAAAGCATGCTGGGATGCTGGGGGACTGTGATTTAACTTGAACCAGGAAGGGGACTGGGACAGAAGTTTCATAAACTGGTTTGACCCAGATCAGTTAAGTCTGATACTACATTCAACCAGGTTTATCGTAAACCAGTTTCAGCCATTTTGAAACTGGTTTATGTGCACTGAGCCTCTGTTCCGTTACAGTTTTAAACCAGTTTTTGATCGCTTAAACTGGTTTGTGTGCAACTTCTGTCCTTAGCCGAGGAGACCAAGCTATCAAAAAGGGAGAGTGACTTGAATCTTGCCTTTGAGAAATGCATACCAGAATTGTTACAGCTTCACAACCAGAAAAATCAGGACAGCGACTGCTCTTCCATGCTTTGCATTTGTGACGTGACTTAATTTTCAAGCTGGGCAGCCTTTAAACTTGATCGTAAAATGCTTGTGCATGTGTGTAGTCAAATTACCTTGGGCCAGAGACAGTCCGAGCTGGAAGTCTGGCATGAGAAAGTTATCTTTGTTTACAGCGAGATAAAAAGGAGAAGAGGAATGTCAGCCTTTCGGGGAAACTGCTGGCTCGCAGCACACCCTGCTGGATCCCACGACAGTGCAACGGGGACACGCAGTCGTGCATGTGGATTTCTACCTGGGTTGGCTTGGATTTATGCATTTCAAGGCCAGGAGAAGGATTAAATTATCCCCTCTGAACTCCTATAAGAAACACTGACCTATAGGCCAAAGTCCATCAGCCACTGACTGCAGTGCTGAGTCCCATAGCTTGTGTTTGGCTGAACCAGAACAACATTCAATCTTGATCTGAAGCCATCAAGAGCTGGAGAAACCACCATTCCCTTTGCTAGGCTTTTTTCCCGCCCCACCATTGATGAGCTGTGCTTGCTGGTACCGAAATGTCTGCGTTATTTTCCAGTTTAAATTTGTCTGAATTTACTGGCCAGCCATCGGCGATGCCTGTACCTGAGAGGTTTCCAAACCCCTTTTGTTCCCAGTGTTTCTCTCTCATGGTGACAACTGCTCACCATAATCAAGCCACTTCTGGATCTTCTTTTTCATAAAGGAAAATTATTGACCTCTTTAAGCCTCTCACTGCAAAGTACATATTTTCCCCCCACTAATTCAGGTTTCTGGCTTATTTGTGTATCCACCCCAATGTTTCAGCAGCTTCTTTGCGCGGTGGAAAGCAGAATTGTGCTTAGTGCTCCAGTGGCAGTTTCATCACTGCTGTAGACAGAGACAAAAACCACCTCCCAACTCCTGTTTTCTAAATCTTTTAGGCCTTTTTCCCAGCCCCACCCCTTTCCAGTCAAGATAACAAAAAAAACCCATGGTTGCTTTCTAACCTTCCATTTTGCTAAGTCTCAGTGAAATCAAACCCCCTAAATCCAGGAAGCAATACTGCTCCTAAACCCCATGAATTAGCGCATCCTCAGAAGAATCATGGCACAGGGTGTTTCCCACTTTTCCACAGAGAAATTTGTAATAGGACATACACCCCAGGGCAAATGCAACAGTCTTTTTCTATTTCGGGGAAACTTCTGAGATTTGGACGATAGCAGGAAAGAGGTAAGTGTGTCCCTAGTGATGTTGATGCAAATTCTCCCTTACCCACCAGTCACAGCTATTGCTTCCAGTATGTGCCCACTGGTCCATCTCAGAAGAAGTTGCTCCCATCTTCAAAGGAAGCTTCCCTGAGCAAAACCTCTCGCTGCCTCTGCTTGATGTCCTGGAAGAGACCGAAGAACCACTAATATGAAGGGACTTCTTCACGACTACCCCTAATTTAGTTTCAGCCCATCAGTCTATCCCCACCCTTGTGATGGAAGATCTCAGAAAAAAACTATTGAGATCAAGGTCCAATGGATGGACCACGTTAGGATGTGCCTGACTTGGTCCATCCATTGCCCTATCCTTCAAGCCATGGCAGAAGATGGTATCACACAAGAGCTAAGGGCATACATTGGGCAGACTCCCTGAAGTCCTCCTCCTTCCATGAGAGGAGAATTTGAATTTATAGCTTAAACTAGACTTAGACCCAATCTAAAAGACAAACACAAACCCAAGCACAGAAATCCAAGCCAGGACACCCCTCACACAAACAGAATGGGGCAACCTCGCGATTAAATATACTGCTTTTAATATCAAAATCAGCACACGAGGTTTCCACACATGCAATTTAAAAATTAATTAGAATATTGATACATCACCTTACTTGCAGTCAGATAATTACCAGTATTACAGCACTTGCTAACTGAACTGGCTACTGATAGTTAAATTCATACTTGTGTTGTGTAATCCATAATCTAAAACAAAGTTCAGTCAGTCAACACACAGAAGACTGGATCAATGGCTGAATACGGCAACGGCTCTGAAGTGGTCTCATCAATAACATCTTACATTGCTATAGAAACTGTGCTCCCTCCCACCCCAAAAAAGCTAAACACACATTGCAGGACTTGGGAAATAAATTAAGATGGGAAATAAGGGATATATCACATAAGAGAGTTTTAGATGCCAGAAGGGCGGGCTCCGTGCCATCCCGAGCGTTGCATGCGTGCAGTCTCTTGGCAGATGTTACAGGCTCCATACACTTATCGGTGACACTGGGACACAGCAAATTGGGGTATAAGGCGGGGCAGCTCAACTGGGTTTTCTGGTGGATTCCCATCATTAAGCAAAAAGGTTGGCAGGCTTCCAACTGTCCCAGATACTCCAGGAATTGTGGCCAAAAGCTTGCAACAAATGTTTTTTCCAACTCCTCAGTTGGTCTAATAAAAGATATCACATCTACCCAAAGATATTTGCCTGTCTGTATCCTTAGACCAACACGGCTACAACCGAAAACCCAGACGCTCCAATGCTTCCTAACTTAATGCAAGGCTATGGACATATGAAGAGTAATTCAGGAGTCAGAACTCTGGCCTCTTTGCATTCATAAATTCAGAGTCAAATCTCCTTTTGAATGACTCCAGATATTCAGTGATAAATGACTTCGAGGTTTTCGACTAAAACCGTCCATGCAATATTTACCATGTATCTGATGGAATAATGTGCTGTTTGCTATAGGTTATAATGCTAAGTGCTAAGTAGCTGGACAACTGTACCAAAGAAAGGCAGTTTGGTATTGTGCTGCTCTGAAGGGCCAAACCAAAGTACTGTACATGCCAAGAAAGGGTTTTCATTGCAGCGAGCTAAGTCTTTTTAGAGGCTTACGGTGATATGGGGATGCAAAACTTTCCTAACCTCACATAAACCCCCTCTAATCTCAAAGGTCTTTAATTTCACCATAGAAGGAGTTCTCCCCCGAGACCTGAAGCCAGAGCTGTTGCATAAGAGGGCCATATCTTCAATGAAACTATTCCAGGATATTGTCAGAGTGGGAAATGTGCCAGAAACATTTTTCTACAAATACCTGTGTGAACAGTACGGATTTGCTTTAGCCCCACACCCAAAGGAAAGTATTTTTGCTTTGTTTCCGCAGCACCTAGCTAACATGATGGGGTCTCGATCTAGGCCTAGGGCTTCTAGCCACTACCACCCTGCAAGTCGTAACCTCTGACAAATAGGCGGAATGTGAAAAATGTGACGAAAAGGTAATTTGTTCATGGAGAGTCCACGAATCCAAAAGAGAAAAAGACTACTTGAATAAATAATGTATTATGAATTATTTCTTCGGCTCCAGTTCATTTATCAAGATCCTCTCGCACATAAAACCTGCACACGCTAAATTAAACATAAGCGGAGAAGGAAAGGAAGCCAATGTCCATAGCTACTGCGTCCAATTTCCCACAAAGGAGTTGTCCACCAGTGACCAGCCAGCTCGTATCTTGACAACTTCAAAGGCTGTATTCTCCGACCCACTTCCTTTTGCTTTTCTACCTTCCTCTTTGTTTGCCTGCCGGTTTTATCAATATTCCCATGGTAATTCAACAGGACTAACCCTCTCGGCCCCACAAAGGACTGCTGGAGAGAACAAGAGACTGTTAGTGATTATTCTTCCTCTAGCAGAGGGATTGTGATAGGCCTGGGGTTAAGTTTGTCTTGTGCGAGCCCATATCAAAACCGGTTTCTGCTTTGTTTTCTTTCCTTTTCCGCTTGCATGTCCTAATCAGCACATTTCCAAACTCTGGCACGTAGTATGTCCACTATGAGATTAAACAGGCCAATGTCTCTGTACTCAACATTGTCCATATACAGGGTCTCCATAAAGTCCTTGTGCACCACCCAAGTTATTAAAGTTTAAAAGTGCACAAGGACTTTATGAAGACCCTGTTTTTTTCGTTTTATATTCTATAGTGACACAGGCCTACCAAGACCTTTGATTCTGCAATTAAAGGAATGTTTTCTTGCAAAAATCTGGTTTGTCTAATAGAAGATATTGTCTCTACTACGAGTCCTGATCACCTTTTGATTCTGGACACATTTTTTTCCATCCCAATTAACAGAGGGCCATCTCCTGCTGGGCTTCAGAAGATAATAGAGAATATTCAGGTTATTTAAACTGCCCGGCATAGGTATTGTTCGATACACCCCATGTCGTATCGAATGAGATGAATCAGTAATAACGCTGTGAGAGACGTGACAAGTCTGTCTGGCTTTTTACGAACTGGAAGTAATCGCTCCACCAGCTCCAAAGAGCGAATCGGAGAAAGAGCAGAGAAACGAATGGTGTTTGCAACATGAGAGGAAGTATCTACAGCTTGCCTGGGAGACAGGAGTGGGGAGGGTCACACAACAAACAAGGATTGTGATTTTGCTTTGAATTCTGCTTTGAAGATCAGTCTGCCTTTGAAAATACTTTGTTCAGCATCACAGCAGGAGAAAACATCCTCAAGGCAATCCAGGGTAAGCTCCGCAGGAGCAAAATCTATAGAGCAGAGATCCAAGAACAGGCGGGGAAGGGTGGGGAGAAGAGCCGAAACCCCCCCAAAAAAGCACCACTCTCAGCGGAGAACATTTTGCCAGGTGCTAGAAGCAAGTCGGATAGCCAACGGATGCCACCGCTAGGCAGGCGCGTCCTCGACACACCCGAAATAAAATCGCGGCAACCACCCGGTGATATCCCGCACGTTATCGGAGACGAGAGAGAAGCTGCCAAGTAGTCTGATGGATGGTTGCGATGTGGGAGGGAAAACAGAGCCAAGTGAGTTGTGAGAGGAGGGATCATAAAAAACCTCGCTGGAACAAGCCACCTGCAGAAAGTGTTGGGTCTCAGATGAAGCGCGGCTGCAAGACATCCCATCAACCACTCTGGCTCCTAAAAGTATCCCTGTCATCCTTTATTTTTTTTTGCAAATCAAGGGAGCAAGCCTTGGCTTTTCAAGGGAGCAAGCTTTGGCTTTACACTGTTAAGTGCCTGATCTTCCCTTGTTTCAGGGGTATAGGTTGTAGTCGTGTTGGTTTAAGGACACAGGCACTTTTTGCATACCTCTGATATCTTTTGTTAGACCAACTGATAAAAAGGTGGTCTAATAAAAGATACCAAATTTACCCAAAGAGCTTTGTCTGATCTTCCTTGCAGTTTTAGCCATACTCCATTTTCATCCCTGTTTCAACCCTCCATTTTCATCCCTAAATGCTTGTGCGATGATATGGCATGGCAACCTTTTAGTGGAGTGAATTGGTGTGGTGTGAAGTTTGTAAATCGCTGCAGGATGCCCCAGGAATGGCAGGTGCTAGATGCAAACAGCATTAATATTATGATCGTGTGGCCTGAAAATGAGTCGTTCAAAGGCAAACATCATATTAAGGAATGTGAATGGAAGAAGAAATGTAGGGCCCCACGCAACCCCTACTGAAGGCAATAAGAGGCTTGCCATTGATTGAACTGGACATAATCAGACCTTTAAAAAAGGCAGTTGAATTGTCTATATGAAATCAAAGTGTGCAGCCCAACCACACTTCTTACCTCAGATAAAGAAAATAGAGTGATATGAATAAGGGTGCATGTCTGCAGGCCCCGACAGTGTTCATTACCCGAAAGGATGTCAGATGACCACCCAGATATTTATCACCTGGGTTTTGTTCTGCCACTCACACATGGCAATGAGAGAGAACTTTGTCTTACCTAATTACATAAATGAATATTTGAACAGCCAAGAGAAAAGCCAGACAAAAAACACACATGAGAGAGCAGACTTTTTGCCGTTTCTTTACATGAAGAAACTGCTCATTCTGGAGGTTTTATCCAGCAAGAGCAAAACTGCATTATTTATTAATGCCTATGATTCACCTGCTTCCATCCTGCTAGATCTGCCATTACAGGATAATAATTTGATATTATGGTTCACATAAATATTTAGCTGAAGGGAAAGCTGCTGAAGGAGCAGACAACTAGACTCTCACAACACCCAAGGAAATGTTGTGGCCCATCAAACCCAACTGCCATTAGCCTAAGAAATATTCATAATGGCTGGCAATTAGAGGCTCCTAAATAGGGATTTAATTTAGATTTATTAAGATAGCAATTGCATGTCAATTTATTTAAATGCAAATTGATTATTTCAGATGTGTTTGTCGAAGATTAACAACTCCTGTATATAATATAGATACATGGCTAATTATAAAGTCAAGCAGCCCTTATTAATGTTTCTAATGATCAATTTGTATTCAAACAACATAAAATAATCAACTTATTAAGGCTTCAATTGCAGTGGTAATTGGCATGGGGCTCTGCTCACGAGGCAATCATCTGGCTTTTAAATAGATAAAAGTCAGAGGTCTGTTCCCTGAATAAATGTTTGGAGCCTGAACAGATCTCGGTGTGACAGGGAGGCTGGAGGAGCTGAAGAAGAAAGCAGGAAATGAGTCTGAAAACAATTTAATCTAAGAGATCTATGGGAAGCAGGGAGCTTGGTTAGAAATCAAACTGACCATTTCAGTGCGATAGGAATAAGCAGGTGGGAAGGTGTTGCCAGCTCATATTTTTATGGCAAGCTGTATGACAGCCCGTGCTTTGTTTCCTCTGAAAGTCCTGGGTCCCGGAGTCATGAAAACCTCGCTTTCATCAAAATGCATTCCTAATGTTCGCAGCTGCAAAAAGGAGGAGGAGGAAAAAAAGGCTCCAAAGAAAGAAATGCAACGTGCATTGATTTTTTAAAAAGTCTCATGCTTTTTCTGTCTGTCCCATGTCATTGAGCGCCCTAAGTTCATGCTTTTTCGGCAGTGGGATCAGCAATGCTGTCCCATAAATACGACTAAAATAGAGTTGCGAGTGGTCAACAGGAAGAGCTACTTCAATGAGGAGGCTGCAGAAAAGGGCGGCAGAGACTAATTTGTAGGGTGTACCAGGGCATGTCAGGAGAGCCTCGGTGCAGGGTGAAACTTGAGGGGCCTGGTTTGCAATCGCAGTCGAGATCCAGCACCATCTCTCCCCTGCCTGAGCCTTCATGCCATTGAGAGTCAGGTGGCAAGGTTTAGCTGACAGGCAAGTCTCCGCACTCAGGTGATGTTCATCCTTACCAAACACACAGGATAGACATGAGCTTCCTGTGCCGGTGAGTTTGTAGGCTCACTTTAAACGAATCCTTGCAAACAGATTTGCATTCAAATTGCCCAAGAGCCCCCATCTGCAGTGAATAAGACGCGGGCAATAAGTATTGCCCAATGCCTCAAGATTGGTCATTAAGGCCAGATTCACCCCGGTCAAAATTGGGTGCCCTTCCAAATTCAGTCAATGGCAGCTGGCCTTGCTTCAAATTACGCATCTCTCCTACAACAGACTTCTTGCGAACGTGCAGAGTCACCGCAGATATATTCCAAATCCCTCACTTTGAGGATGGGACTTTACAAAGCAACAGCAAAATGCATCCTACTCTCACTAAAGACACCTTAAGGTTTGGGTGTATGCAGTAACTCTCTTGGCATACTCGAGGATCTGTCCTGAATACAGCGGCAGTGATGGACGGACCGTCCGATAGCGACACAGCTCCGCAGCGCAAGGGGCCGGGATTCAGCATGCTCTCCTGACAAGGCAGATCGGTTATACCTGTCATCCTTGCTGTCCGCGTAAGGAGCGGTAATACTTTTACACACTACATTTATGCTTCCCCCACAGTTTTAGCCTTTCGTGGTCAGATCCCTGCCAGAAGGCAAAGGAAACATGCTGCCCATTGTGGCTGCAAAGAGCTGATGTTTCAGAGGCAATCTGGACAAATCTAGATTTATTAGAGGACCGCACATGCCTTAGCACGATGGGGGCTGACCTTTTTGGCAGGCAGGCCACAGATCAGCTCCCCACCCTTCCTGACAGCCTGAAGTACAAGGCTCATCTTTGAGATGCTAAATAAAGGAACCGGTTGGGTAGAAAGACACCTCCTTCTCTCAGTGCTCAAAGCAAATGATGTAGCGAGATTCAAGGTGATAGATAGATAGATAGATAGATAGATAGATAGATAGATAGATAGATAGAGTGCAAGGTAAGGAATGAGTTGCCCTGCTTCGCTCCTGCTCTGCTTACCCTCCCGTGGCGTATCTGGGAGCCAGCGAGAGAGAAGAAGATTGAATCAAGGCAGGTATAGGGAAAACACCCATTGAATGTTGCCCGATACTAGCCACACAGATCAGAAAGGGCCCTGGGAAAATATTCTGGCTGTGGATAATGAACAAGCCTGCAGCAGCACATGGATGGGCTAATGGCTATTTTCCCACCTCTCACATGTGCAATTAGACTGATCGGTGCATGCAGCCGGCTGCAGCAGCTTTGCAAGTGTTTCCATAAGCCTGCCTCTCCAGGAGGGCAGGTGGCAGGGGTGATTAAGTCCCTTTGCATTAGAGCTGGCTGCACATCTTCCAGCGGAAATTTTTTCTGGCAGAAAATGCTGATTCAATTAAACTGAAAGTTTCGGTGGGAAGGCTGTCTATCTATTCAACAGCGAAAGCATCAACCCCTTTTTTCTCATAAGGTTGAAACAGTTTGCTTTGGCACAAGTTGGAAAATAAACACTGAATGTTGTTTTATGTAAAACTCAACTATTAAAATGATAAAGGTAAAAAGAAATAAGTTTGCGCTGGTTTGTTTGTTTTGTTTCAAGGAAGATTGCCTTTTTTTGCCTAATTCAGGACAAAATGAAATCCTTAAATCTTAGTTTCCTGTGGTACAGCAATCTGTATGGTTGGCTGCTGGGTAAACTATAGCACAGCATACAGAATCTATAATAAAAGCCATTCAAGGCACCCTATATGTTGCCAATAAATCAATGTAATCCATTAGTCTTGAAAAAAAGATCACAATAGACCATGCTGCTGGAGGAACAGTCTCCCCTGATATTTTTACCAGAGTTCAGTGATTTTGATAGGGTTTCTTTTCTTTTTGTTTTTCTTTCCCTGAATTTGCAATAAGCACAAAAAGCTGCTTCACCAGAAAAAAAAAAAAGAAAATACTCTTTGCTGGAAAATGTTGACATTTGCAGGTTTATTCCAAATGATGAACCGGCTCTTCCCCAGCTCTAATTCCCTATGATTATTTTTTTTGCCGTCTCCCATAGCCAAAATGAAAAGAATCGGCACAGAAGCACAGCAGCCTCCACCACAGCCGTGACCTGCGGAGGACAGGTCCTTTCCCCACATCGCCCAACATAATTCCCATCCAGCAGCTATGCATTGGCACTAACAGGCATTTCTCCATTTTCTGTTGGGCTCGTGCACCTGCTTATTGCTCGGACGCTGCTTGCAAACTCATTCTGCGGCCTAGCGTTGGGCAGGGCAGTTTTCCCCTAGGAGATGCTGATTTGGCAGAATCCAGTTGTCACATGGAAACATGTCAATTCAGCCTACACTTGATGGAAACCAGACCCCAAATTCTGCCTTTCCTTCCTTCTCCACCAGGTTTCCTGCTCCATCACAGCCTGCCTGGTGTGCTCCCCACATGACCAACTACCCGGGGAGGTCAGGTAGCCATTTCCCCGGGTCTACAGCCTCCCCAGGCCTCCTCAAGTGGCTTCTGCTCCAACCTGCCCGACTCTTGAGCTAGCCGACTGCCCAGACCGCATTGACTTGGTGCTTACCAGGAAAAGAAACCCGAAGAACGAGTGCCCGGCACATGCAGCGCGGAAACCTGAGTGCAGACATTGTCAAAGCTGAAGAGGCTGGGGCAGCACTCAAAGAAAAGATTGATGACACTTGTTCAGTGGTTCATTATAATCTCATTCAACCTCTAAAATACTGGAAGGAAATATACTTGAGGAATACGAGTTTCTCGCCATCAAGAATCAGGAGAGGCAGTCGCAACACGAGCTTGCATCTCAAACTGAAGGGCGCTTGGGTTTTGCATGACTACCACCCTCCTAATAGCAGAAAAAAATGTGCACTATCACAGCAATCTCCCACTTTCTCAATTATAAATCAGGGCAGCTTAGCACTGAGGGTTATACAGGGCTCTGTAAGTGAGGTGCTATATAACTGATGAGACTTCCTGGTCTGAGGATTTCCAGTATAACAGGAGCTTGTTAAGGGAAGCCTGTCTTCTTCTCTTCTTTTGCTTTAGTTGCACCTGCTGCCATGCTGGCCCGCCAGCTGCCGACTTCAGACTTGAATTCCTACAAAAACACCCACAGGGGAAGACGACCTGGTAGAGCAATACCCCGGAGGTGGTACTGGAGCAAAAGTCAAGTTTAAATTCGGCTGATATTAAAGTGGCAATGGTTATGTCACTTCCAGGAAGCCGAAGCAAACAGCGAACCAATGCAGCTCCCCAGGGGCTCACCCTAGATGAAACCAGACATAGCAAGCAGCAGGTTGATGTTGGAAGCGCGACGCACACGACAGATACCCCAAGCACATTTCACTGTATAATTTTACATGCAAAGCTGCTGGAATACTTTGAAGGTATATGCAGATTGAACCTAGAAAGCGTAAAGCAGTTCTGACACTGTCTCCGGAGAGGATAGGAAGTTTTCTAACAGAGCATCTCCAAATCCACATGACATGTTTAAAAAGTTGTTGCACTGCGAGGGCCCATCAGGGGATATCAACAGCGGGTACTCGGGACACGTTCTGCACTGCGCACTCCAACAGGACACATGCCCATGTGCCTCATTGGTGGCACTTGTCATTTTTTTAGTGACCTGTTATCTTACTGGAACAAAGTATTAATAAATCCACTCTAAGCTTTCCCCCAAGATATTTGGCAGTGACAACTCAATATACTAAGGAGAACATGCCTCCCTATTCAAAAAGTACCTTAGTAACTGTAGGCTTCGTCATTCTGACTGACGCTGAATTTGATTTACAGACATAAGGCAATTTCTCACTAACAGAGGTTAGGGAACAAAAACCCAGCACTTTCCCTGGGGTCAGGTGCAGTCACCAGGGCCTACTGTTGGGTTTCATACTTCTTTTTCAAAAGCAGCTAGTATTGAGCACATGAATAAAGGCAAACTATTTAGCTAGAAGTATCCTTGGCATTATAGAGCACACCAGTTCCTCTGTTCCTTCATCAATGGGATAAAACCATAGAATTGGTTGAAAAAAACGAGGGTTGAAGGGAGCTCAGGAGGTCACATCTAGTCCAACCCCCTGCTCCAAGCAGCACCAGCCCCAACTACATCAGCCCAGCCAAGGCTTTGTCTAGCTGGGTCTTAAAAACCTCCAAGGATGGAGACTCCACCACCCCTCTGGGTAACCCCTTCCAGTGCTTTCCTGGAGAGAAAGTTTTTCCTAATATCTAACCTAAACTTCCCTTGCTGCAACTCAAGCCCATTGCTCCTTGTCCTGTCATCTGCCACCACTGAAAACAGTCCAGCTCCCTCCTCTTTGCAACCCTCCTGCAGGTAGTTGAAGGCGGCTATTCAATCCCCCTCAGTCGTCTCTTCTCCAGACTAAATAAGCTCAGTTCCCTCAGCTTCTCACAAGTCCTGTCCCTCAGCCCCCCAGCCCTTTTCATTGCCCTCCACTGGACTCTCTCCAATTTGTCCACATCTGTTCTGTAGTGGGGGGCCCAAACAGTCCATATAAACCTCCATCATCATCATTGACAAATTCACTACGGGGCTCAACCAGACCTTGAAGCACAGTGGGGAAGTTCCCCTTTGTGTTTGTTTCATCTGGCACAGACGGTTTCATCAAATGGTGCTAATATAATCAGGGAACCTGATGTATGCAAAGCCATCAATGCTTCCTCCTCAAACAGCCTTCTGAGGTTTCTCTCTCACCTGGTGACACTTTTTTTCTCAAGCAGACAACTATTCCAATAATAGTCCCTCTTGAAGCAGCTTCTCAATCTTCCCCTCCTCCTATTCATGTTTTCACTTTCCTCTACATCTAGCTACTGGTATGAAATGGGACCTACAGGTGTAGCTGCTGCTAAAAACTAACACCCAGACTGCTCAGGAACATGTTGGTTGGCTTGCAAAGTTGGAAATACCCAGCAGTGATGTATCAAATGGCTGTCAGGCCAGGCCTCTCTTGGTCTGCTATCCAGTACCACGTAAACCAGCACAGTCTGTTCCATGGTTGGTGACTAAACCGGTGCCCCTACCCAGGCTAGCCTGGGTGAGGAGGGTGTGTGGACACCCAGCAGGGCTAAAAACAAGACCTGTCGAAGGGCGGATGAGCTCTCTGTGAGCCAATCTCCATCCATACCCGGAGAAGAGATAGGCACCAGCAGTTCACTGCCCAAAGAGTCACCCGTGATGCAAAGCAACTCAGCTAACTTCAACAGCATGGAGGAGGGTGGTTACAACATCTAAGGTGCCCCAATGGTTGCAGCAGCCTTGGGACTGACTTGACTTGATGCATCAAATACACCTGCACCAGCTGCTGCGTATGGCCAACTACAGCCACAACAGTGTGACAAGCTATATTTGCCATAAAGAGTGGTATCAAAATGGCTCTATCTGCCCAAGATGAGGCAGATCATGGCACAGTGAGAGAGGAGAATTACTAGGATGTTTCTGAGTGTAATCGTAGGGTGTGGGATGCAGAGACATCAGGTTATTTTCCACTGCGTGCCCCACTTTGCACTGCAAGATCTAGGGTTGGGTATCTAACTGGTCACATATCAATCAAAATTGTAAAAAATTGCCAAAAGGTCTAAATAATACACAGAAAAAGCACAGATTTTTCCATTAAGAAATGTGTCAAAAAATATTTTTAAAAAATCATATTTCTGGCAAGAAAACTACAAAAAAGTAGGGTGGGGTTTTTTTTTGTAAAATCGCTATAATCGTTGACCAGTCAAAAAATATGCAGTCAATTGACAATACTTGACCAATCAATCAATTGACCAGTTTACCAACCCTGGGAAGATCCACTCCCATAAATCTTAGAGGCCAACAGCAAGGCAGAGGTATTCCCTGCATAATGCTAAGCTCATTTTTTGGATGCAGTGCTTGGGGCAGCACTGTATACTCCAAGTGATTTGGGTATCACTACTGCACACCAATTAGTATGAAACAACTGCACTGAGGAGTTGCACTTGGAAGTAAATCCCCTTGGGCAGACAAGCCCTCAGAACTTAAACTCTCCAACAACTTTAGTCTCCTTAATGATTATCTAGGTATTTTTATTCAGTGACCACAAAAGGATAAACTATTAGCAAGATATTTGGCCCTTACTTCTCCCTCTTGGCCCTTCCAGGCTCTACAACTCAGGGTGCTGACACAAGTGACACTTTGTGGTGCAATCAGCCACTGAAAGCACTTGACAGTTGTGCCCCTCATATTGTGAGGCCCTAAGCTTTAGTGGCTTAAACCTAAATCCAGCACTGTCCCCCACTCCCATTTTGAAGACAGCACTGGGACTGGGTGGGGAAAGGGATAGAGCAAGGGGAGAATGGCTGCAGACTCACAGCTGGTCTAAACTGCAGCTCAATCCCCCAACCCCTGGGACCCAACAGCAAACATCTTTTGGGTCCAAGGGGTTGCTGTAACCCACAGCGCTTCCTGCAAAGTGCCATGAGTTACAGCTGGGAGCTGCACTTCTGTCTGCATCTTCAGTGACCATCACTTTCACTTCAAAAAAAAAAAAAAGAGATGAATGAGCCCCTCCATCACAGTGATTTAATATGAATTTCTTGGAAAACTTATGCTTATGAGAAATCCAGGTCCCATGAAGCCCCAACTGGGATTTTCATGCGTTGTGACAGTGTGATAAATCTCCCTAGGATTACCTTTTTCGATATGGCTAAAGAAACTCATTCCATGATACTGAATACTATGGCTAAAAGATCACCTGAAGAGAATGCAGTTCTAGTAAAAGGTTGAGCTGTTGAGAAAAGGCTATTTGGAATACCATTTGATTCCTACTACTTTCCTGTAAAATACGTTCCTTAAAATGTTTCAGTATGGATTACATGACTCCTTCACCCCTTGTTGCTCCCTGTTTTTGAAGGTGCTGTCTGCAGTTATGGCTGCATGCACCTGTTTAGTCAAAGTTCCTAGAAAGAAGTTAGTTCCATTTTTTTAATGACACATTCTCTTATTAAACACCAATAATGAAAGGCAGTGTCAGCCCTGTAGATAACATTTAGCTGCATTCATCATTCAGCTCTGTGAAAGGGAAGATTCAACATCTTGGGTATTTTAAAATAGGAATTTGTCTTTTATAAGGGCAATAAATAATGCAAACTGCATCTGCAGTTATAGTGACAGAATCATCTCCCCTTTGAGTAGAGGCATCCCAGGTGTCAGCCTGTGACACAACCTTGCACACTGTGATAAATGATTGTCTATAATAACCCTATCGAGCACTAGCAAATGGATGGGCTGTGGCAAACGTTATGTGCTGAGCTGCAGTGCTTTGCGGCTGCAGTACAATCACTGCAGTTGTTGCGGGAGCAACATGGGGCATTGGAAAGCTGGAAAAAGCCTGCATTCTCCTGGGAGACAATGCATAATGCAACCCTAACGAGTTTACCCTGTAGGGTACCCTGAAAGTATTTAAACTGCTAATTAAGTCCTATTAAAACAAAGTCTGCTGTGTACATCAGAAAATGATGCCTGCAGTCTTGATCTTGCAGTGGGATCTGCCAGCCCCACGCCAATGCGTCAGCAGAGCTGCAAGTCTGCAACCATTTGTCTTGGCTGGTCCCATTTCTGGATTGGAGCACCAGTCTGCGTTACTCAGGTCATAATACATCTTTGAACTGTACATGATTTTAGTCCAGTTCAAAGATGTATTATGACCTGAGTAACAAGAAAACCAACCAAAACCAACCTCTGGAAAAGAAACCTGCTCCCATGCTCTTCCATGCATTTACTTGAAGTGTGAAACATGCACATTTCAAATTTAACTAGTCTTCTTGAAGTACAGATGCAGATCATCTCTAGTATACCCAGTTATATATTATTTCATTTCCAAGCAGCCACATTTTAATCCTTATACATTATTACCCAGTAAAAGGCTTCCAAGGACAACAGGTTCTTTCACAGACAATATGCAAGGTTTGCAAGTCTCCACTAAGCTCCAGGCATGGACTTGACAGATGATTTTTACAGGGTATGTTGCTTTTTTTGGAGAATATTGCAATTCCTTCTGGGGGACAACAGCATGAAGGCAATGGATGGGCAGAGAGACGGCGGGGATTTCTAATAAATGAAATACTCATGTTTTCCCAAGGAGGAAGCAACTATGACCACTTGGCACCTGAGATCCAGCTCCTGCCTTTGTTCAAGTTAATGTGCATCATCACAGAGCCTCACAAGAGAGGTGAGAGACCTGCCTGCCCAGAGGAGTTTTCCATCTATTGACTCCTCTGTGAAATCCTATGAAATATGAACTTTCATTTTTACCCAGGAGAACTTTTACAATCTTTTCTCCAATGCCTGATGAAGGGTGTTTGTGCCTGAAAGCTTACAATGAAAGAATTTTTTTTCCCAAAAATAAAAGGCATCACCTCTACCATGTGTCCTGATTCCTAATAAATTAATGGTATTCTTTCCCAGTTGAAATGGAAAGTGGCCTTAACACTTCACTTTCATAGGTATGTTCTAGTGTAGCCAAAAGAGCTGTGCAACCACATATTGATTTCTCTCTCAATCTTGGTTGGCCACCAGTGAGGTGCAACACAGAGGTGGGCACCTACTTGCATGGAGAGCTACTAGATGGAGGCCCAAATCCATCCTCATCAGAGAGAGAAACTCAGCAGAAAAGCAAGCCCATGACAACTGATGTCCTGCCTCTTCCCCACTCTGTCCGGAGGAAACTGGCTTTCCCCCTCCCACCGGCATAGCTGCCTCTTGCTAATATTAGGTTAAATTAATCAGCCATGGAGTCCTCCCATGCTAATAGCATCTTGATGAGGTTTAATTCAACGTAACACTGCCCTCTGGTGCTCTAGCACATAAGGGGCCTTTCTGTTAATAGAGTCGTTCATTATAAATGGGAGGGAGGAGCCATCGGTTTTCCCCAGAGGATTCAGCAAACGTTTCCCCCGCAAATATTTTATGCCAAGAGGGCAACGCTGTCTGCAAAATTTTTGCTGACCTTGTCATTTGGAGTCCGTGGGAGGTGTACGGCACAGGAAGCTGATTCAGCCTTACCGGGGGACTTAAAAAGGTAGACAAGGATATGATTAAAAAAATAGCAACATTAAGACAGGGGAAAATGAACCAAAACAGCAGTGAAGTCAGGGCAGGGAAACAATAGAATAGATCATGCAAAGGAAACAGACCCATTAAAATATGCTTCCGCTGCGGGGAAGTGTTTACCTTTTTGATGAAGCACTGGTTAATGGGAATTATAATCAGAACTTGACAGTAATTAACGCTCTGTTAAAACGTAGTTCCGTTGGACTTGCATTTTCTATCCACATAAAAGAATTAAGTTAATCGTGCTTAATGTTCATGCTCGAAATAGCTGTGGTGAAAGCAGCAATCACATGCAATAGGATGTTGGGTTTTTTGTTGTTTTTCTTTTGGGTTTTTTTTTTGGGGGGGGGGTTGTTTTACCCTGTGCAGTAAACAGTTTGCAATAAAAGAACATGCTCTCTATTTGTAGGGAGTGCATGGAGGGCTCAGTCAGACTTCTCCAAAGTTATGGGATGGGATGAAGGGGAGCAGATGTCTCTCCAGCAGCGCGGTGCCCCTTGGCAAACGCACCCAGGATCTCCCTGCAACCCTCCCCTCCTGGCATTGCAGGGTGCTCAGGACAGACGGACCGATTCTGAAACCATCACTAGGCACCACAGTCCCTTTGAAATGACTGGTGCCTTCAGCCACGTTATGGCTGCATCTGTATAAAGCATCTTCTCTCCCCTGAGAGCACTTGAAAAAGAGAGAAGCTGAGGGCCTCCATGGCATTGCTGGTGGAGGGACGCACACTGAGCTGCATGGGGCTGCGTCAGCTTATCTGCTGCTCCCCGAGACACCAAAGCACGAGCGGGCAGGTTTAGCAGACGTCCCCAGGAAGGATGCTGCAGCGTGTTGTGCCCGAGCACATGCAGGCAACGAAAACCATCTCTTATCCCCCCCTAGAAGCGTCTCATCTCGGGTTTGTTTCCATGCCTGTGTTGCACTGTGGCAAGCTGGACAGCATTTGCTATACTGGGGGGGGATTAAAACTTCTTTCAAGAAATCCTTGGATACAAGTGCAGTAACAGTGACCCTGGAGGCAAAATTCACTCAGAAGAATAAAGAAAGCCTCCTACATGGGTAAAAAAGGAACCAACTTCAGTACAATAAAAAGGTGATTTTCTAGCACGCTGCTAATTCTGTCTTGGTTCTTGAGAGTCTACGGCTTACTTATATAGGTGGTAGTTAAGCAGAGGACGAGAGAAAGGATGATGGAGGAGAGAAAAGAAACTAATTACGGAGATCCAGGAGTGAGGTTACAGCACCATTGTACAAGGCAAATTGATAGGCAAAGGCCTCCGTTCATCTCTCCAGCAAAGCACTTAAGCATGTGCTTGATTTTAAGCAAGTGCTTGCATCCCACTGGCCCTAATGGATGTAATTATTTGGGTGGGTTTACCGACCCGCTCAATACTTCGTTAAACGGGGGTTTATTGTGCAATCCTTTGTAAAAGTGCCCAGGAAGCAAACACTCACCCGCAGGAAAGAGGACCCTGCGGGGCATTTTAACAGGGCTGAGCCCGATGATCTCCCAAGGTCCCTTCCAGCCTTCCCGTCTCTGAATCTATGAGCAAAGTATTGGAGCCCGGAGCCACGTCAACCGAGCGGCGATAGTTTACACCAGCCAGTACAAGCTCCAGTGTGTTTGCTGTGATAAAATGATGCCAACGAACAAACACAAACAGCAGCTGATCCAAATCAGCAATGATGAGGAATCAATGAGAGCATGCTGGAAGGGCTTCGACGGGAGAGAAGATCTCTGCAACTCTAACCGAGCCGGCTCACTCCTTGCTCGGAGAGAGGCACTACACCGTCACGCTGCTTGTGTCAGGCCGGAGGAGAGCAGCAGTCTTCTCCTGACTTCATTCAGGGCAAGCATTTCTAAGGACTCCCCCCTCCAGCCCCCCACAAAGCAAAGCAGGGTTTGGAAATTTCGGTAAGTCACTGAAGGAGGAGGAGGAGTTATTTACTGGCCATCATCTAATCTGGTAACTCGCCCAAAACAGTCACGACACTTTAGAAATTCCTGCCTCTGGTATACTAAATAAAGCTTGCATCTGGGGAAAGGGAATGTATGTTTTGGCCAGGCAACAGACATTTCATTCTCTTTCAAAAATATAGAGCAAACTTCCCTGGGAAGAAGCAGTCTTTTTTTTTAAAAAAAACCTTTTAATGGACAGGATTTAAACTGTTCTTATGCAAAACCATTCATAAACCTTTGCCTGCCAATCTCTCCGACAACAGGAAGTAAATATTCCTTCAAACATAGCCACCTCCCTTATCCTATCAATAGAGATCTGCTTTTTCTGATAAGCCACCAAAATAGACCAGCGTTTGGGCAAGACTGGAGCATGGAAATGAGCTAGACCTTCTGAGGTTCAAACCGGATAGGACTGATGTCATGTTAACTGGCTGCAGATTTATAATTGCCTTTCGTCCCGAGGGTGTCTCTTTGCTACCCATTTGCACTCCGCGGTCTCAGTGT
This sequence comes from Gavialis gangeticus, assembly GCF_001723915.1. Taxonomy (NCBI): domain Eukaryota; kingdom Metazoa; phylum Chordata; order Crocodylia; family Gavialidae; genus Gavialis; species Gavialis gangeticus. Next base: position 14,807,974 of record NW_017728997.1, on the reverse strand, counting down.
GTGCAACTGGTATGAAAAAATTATATAGTGGCAGCATTTGGGATTTTCTACCCCTCGCCCCATCTTCATCTCGGTACAAATTTGAGAGTCTCTTCCAGATCCTGACCTTGCAACTATGGCACAGGCTTTCATTGCCTTGCAAACTCCTTCCTATACGGTGCCCCTCGCTAGAAACCCTTATCACAGTGGGCATCTATTTTTGTACAAGGTGGGCACCTAATATGTTATTTTTGACCTCCTGTGTGAAACACTAATGGTAGGTCTCTACCTACCCCACTCGCATGCTAGGACGTGCTGTGCTGAGACACTGCATACATCTTCTCCAGATCTAGCATCCTTACAGATTGTGGAACTACACATGCACCCCCTTGGTTATAAAAAAAAATCCCAAATCCCACAGTGGGCAAATATCAGCAAATCCCACAATGAACTTTGCTGGAATTGAGATATTTAGTGACTTATCGGACACAAGGATGGGATCTCAGTGCTCATGCCAGTGAATTCAGCATTCCCAGGCCAGCCAACAGCATGATGCTGATACTCTTCTTTATGGAACAAGCTACCCAAACCTCCATCTAATCTCTGTATCTTCTCACACCAGGCAAAACAGAACAAGAACAAAACCAAAAAACCCCCAAAACATGTATATCCAATGCTAAATGGCAACACATGGTACTAGAGGCTCCACCTCAGGAAGCAAAAGCTTCTTAAACTGGTTGATTTACCAGAAAGAAGATCCAAAAAACAAGACAGCTTTGCTATAGCTAAGTGCAGCCAAATCTGCGAAGGGTTTGCTTACTGCCGCAGGAGAAACCCAGCCATAAAGTCTTGGTTGCTTGGAAGAAACAGGTTTACTTACGCCACGTCCGCCATACTCTCCCATTCCCATAGTTAACAGGTGTTTTACTGTGTGACAACAGAAATAACTAAATACTAGCAGATTTCAGTGCTGTAACAGATCATTAATCATTTCCTGAAGTACAGCTAGCGTTCCAACAGGCGAATGCACTTGCTGTCTTCATTTACTTTGAACATTTCTACAGCGATCTTAATTTACTTGGGAACAGCTGGTTTGCCCGTTAAGAAAAACAAGGCTATGCAAGAAAAAAATGGCAGAGGAGAAATCCAAAAAGGGCAAAAAAAAAAAAATGAACATGCTCAGAAAATGCAGACTTAAGTTACATGTACATGATCAACAGGGCCAGAGTGCTGCAAAAAAACCTATTTAAAAAAGCGTAGTAGCCAAATGTGCTATTCTCCCTGTTGAAGCTGAACGTGCAAATGACTTTAGGAAATGGGCAATGGCAAAGACTGATGACTATCGGCTGACAGCTCGTTCCATAACTTTGTAGCAGGGAAGGCAGTGATTGATTTGCCGAAATGCAGAGCACAGCCCAAAGCCTATGTCAGAGCCCAAGCATGTTTCGTTAGCAGCAATGAAGAGCCAGGTTTTTAAAGTGTCTGCGTTCCTTTAAATAACCAGTCTGAACTAAGGATGAATCTACTATTGAGACTGGGAATACAATGTGATAGGCACATCTGTAAGAGGGAAAATCCCACAGCAAGGTTTGGTATCTATGGTCCCAAAGAAAGCCAATGCAATTGTTTCCTAAAAACTAAAACAGCAATGCCATCACCCTAGCAGCACTATGGGTTTATTGATAAAATCTAATTGAGAGCTGACAGTAATAAATAAAGTTAATGCAAGTCATGGCTGGTCACCAGGAATTTGGGGACCTAAATAGACTTTTCACCAACAAGTCTTACAACATCGTGCCCTGT
>NW_017728997.1:14800083-14801192 GCF_001723915.1 Gavialis gangeticus | reverse complement strand
CACTATGGTTTTATTGATAAAATCTAATTGAGAGCTGACAGTAATAAATAAAGTTAATGCAAGTCATGGCTGGTCACCAGGAATTTGGGGACCTAAATAGACTTTTCACCAACAAGTCTTACAACATCGTGCCCTGTGGTCAGCCAACAGCTCGATTTTCCAGGGGGGTTCCCCAGACTTTTAGGGGAGTATACAGGTCTTGATGGAAAAGATAAGGGCTGAGCTTTCAAAAGTGTTTTGCTGGTAACACTGCCTTTGAGAATAATGGGAAGGGAATGCAAGGAGGAACTCACTAATTATTGCCCCCGGGGGGGCCAAACATGGTTGAAATCTGGCCCATCAGCAGCACTTCCCTAGCAGCTGATAGAAATGAGGAAGAACTGGATTGCACCTGTAAATGCCTTGAGCCTTACACAAAGAGTCGAGCAGCTAATGTTGGTGTTTATGCTCTGTTGATAATCATTGTCATAGATTTGCTAATAGCAGGAAGGTGGCTATTAAATGGGGAGTTTCTAGACAGATCACACCAAGGGCTCAGTCTTCACTAGAAATGTGGTTGTGTGTAAAGGACTCTTCTCCGTGGGGGCAGATGACAGGAGAAGGAGCAATGGGCTCAAGTTGCAGCAAGGGAAGCTGAGGTGGGATACTGGGAAAAATTCTCTCACCAGAAGAGTAGTAAAGCCCTGAAACAAGTGGTGGGCTCTGCATCCTTGGAGGCTTTTAAGACCCAGCTAGACAAGTTGCAGACCCTATTTCAACAAGTGATGATGATCCATTGCCTAGTGATTGGAGGCTTTTAAGACCCAGCTCGACAAAGCCTTGGCTGGGATGATGTAGTTGGGGCTGGTCCTGCTTTGTGCAGGGGGTTGGACTGGATGTGACCTCCCGAGGTCCCTTCAACCCTCATTTTCTATGAATTAGTGGGAGAGGCGCTGTGGTTCTCGAAAGCAGGGGAGCTCAGTGCCCAAGATGAGTGGTCGTTCCTTAAGGAGACGATACTCAGGGCCCAAGGGGTGACCATCCCAACAAGAAGCAAGGGGGGCAGGAGTGCCCGAAAGCCCCCTGGGCTCACCAAGGTCATCCGGGAATGTCTGATTCCCAAAAAGGCG
>NW_017728997.1:14777574-14795083 GCF_001723915.1 Gavialis gangeticus | reverse complement strand
CGAGGGCAACCAGCACGGTTTCGTTAGGGGCAGGTATGTCAGACCAACTTGATTGTCTTTTATGAGCAGGTCACAAAGGTCATGGATGCAGGTGTCGCTGTGGACGTAGTCTTTCTGGACTTCAGCAAGGCCTTTGACACCGTCTCCCACCCCTTCCTTATCCTCATTGGGCGACTGTGGCAGTGATGCCTACACAGTCAGATGGATTGCAGATTGGCTGAAGGGTCGCACGCAGAGGGTGGTGATGGACAGGTCATATTCAACCTGGGGAGAAGTGGGCAGTGGAGTCCCCCAGGGCTTGGACCTTGAGCCTGTGCTGTCCAATCTCTTTATCAGTGATTTGGACGATGGGGTGAAAAGCAACCTGTTTAAATTTGCTGATGATACCACAATTTGGGGTGAGGTGAGCACACTAGAAAGACTGGATAGGTTGCAGGGGTGGGCTGACAAAAACAGGATGCGCTTCAACACTGACAAGTGCAGGGTGCTGCACTTGGGCAGTAGTAACCAGCAGCACACTTATAAGATGGGAAACTCCCTTCTTGAGAGCACGGAGGCAGAAAGGGATCTGGGAGTCATTATTGACTCCAAGATGAACATGGGCCGACAATGCGAGGTCACGGTTGGCAGGGCTAACCGCACCTTGTCGTGCATCCACAGGTGCATCTCAAGCAGATCTACAAGGTCCTGTCCGACCCGACTTCTGTGATTCGATGAATTAGCTGACATGATCCTGGCTGTCACGTTAGCTCAAGCCAAACCGCATTCAGCATTGTGTCAGCTCCTTGCAATTAAACCCTGCTGCTAATCCAGACAGGATCTCTAGAGGTGACGTTGCTTCACCCGACTACCCTTAGCCATTGGCTTTACAGTGCAACATGCCACCTCAAACGTATTTTGCAACGCGACCGTCTGAAGTCTGCGCAGCGCAGGCCCAATTAAGGAAGGGAGCCTTGAGGTAGAACGAATGTAAACATCTTTACCTAACACGAAAATTGTGAAAAGTGGACAAACATTTGTCTACAGGAGCCTCGTAGCTGACTGGGCTTCATTCCAACAACAGCGTCTGCCTCCACCGCAAACAGTGCCTTTCAAACACAGACTGCGCTATATTATCTCCACTGGCAAGGCCAACTTGCAGAAGCCAGAAGGCAATCAGCGCTTAGCGAGTACGTGCACCGGGCCGTCCCAAGGCTCTCGGGTGTGACACAAAGATTTAGGAACTTTTACAGTCTGGTTTGAATTTGGAAAGCTCCTTCCTAAGAGACGTTCGTCCCTCCCTCTTCCAAGTTTAAATCAAGGGCGTCTACAGCCAACGTTTTCTTTTTCCTTGGTACTGGGGAAACCTTTATTATGCACTAGAGACAGAAACAATTTCAGATCATAAGCCAGCCTCCAAATTTATGGGGCTTATGAAGAAACTTCCCTTACATATCCTCTCACCGCCATCACGACCTCCTGTAGGGATATTTACATCTTCCACTAAAGCATCGATTGCTTGACCACAGCTGGGGCAGGTAGGTAGGCCCAGAAAGGTAACAACTCTGCAACAGCTAAGGCTGACTGGTGAGTTTGCAATGGAAACAGTTCCAGCTACTTTAAGAGCATGTTTTGCAGCGATGCGAGCAGTAAGCTGGTGGGCAAGTTTAAAAGGAGAATTTGTTTTGCATCTGGGAGCCAAAGTCAGCAGTCGTATATCAACCCATTCACCATTTGCAGCAGTCAGCCATAGTCCCCTGGGATTAAATTGCAGTCTCTACCTATGCTGATAGTTAGGGTCAACCTTAGGTGGAGACATTAAAATGTTCCATCCAGGGGATGAAGCCGAAATGATTACAGATGCTGAGATAGCTACTAGCCAATAATGATCATAACTAGCATTTAATATTAGCTCAAGATGAAAAACTACAGCAGAGTTGCTACCACACTTATCCCCTGGGCGCCGTGAAAAGAACCTCTTAAAAGCTCCAGTTTCTCCAGCTCTGAAATAAAATGATTGGAAAGGGCAAGCACAGCATCAAGTACATTAATTTATAAACTAGCTAGACTCCTTTGAAAAGAAGGAAGAACCTTTTCCCTTTGCTCCTCCCCATCCTGTTGGGTTCAATATGTTTTTGTTTGGCACCAAGTAAGACCACAGCTCTGCTCTGGTGAGAAGTCTGGATAAGAAAAGATCACATTTTAGATATTCATACTACACAGTCAAGCAAGCATGCCAGAAAGCTCTCAGATATGCTGATAATGGGGACATCATATGAATTAATAGGGAGTTAAGGGGCTGCCTGACATTTTTAAAAAGTGATTAAATCAGTTTTTCCCCAATTGCCAGTTGTCCCACCTCTTGACTGACGTTATCATCCCTTCTCGAATGTGACAGACTGAAGTAGGCTGTTCATGGCACATACACGAATGGCATCAGCTCCATGTTGCTCCCTTTGCAGAGGCCAAGGGGTCGAGGAAGTGTGGAGAACGGTTGCACAGAAAAATAAAAAAACAGAAGAGCCAGAGGAGCTCCATTTGTCTCCACATGGCTAAAGCGACGTCACATTTTATGGTCGTGACTTTTTCCTTTGATTCTCAAAGGGACAGGCCACTCTTGGCATTAAGGGTTCACTTATTCACAACATAAAGGGTTAATAATAGCTGCCACAAGCATGTCCCAGATGCAAGTACAACGTGCCGTAGATGGCTCCATCCCACCTCCTGATGCATCAGATCTAAGAACTAATTGGTTATGAATGAACCCTACTTACCATCATGAAACTGCATCTAGCAGCAAGTGGAAGAAAGTGGAGCAAGCGGGACATCAAACCCAACCTGGGCTTTATCGACATTACCACTTCACTAAGGATTTCACAGGACAAGGCTTGCTCTCCATTCTCCAGGATGACTTATGGGAGGGATGGCAGACATCCCACTGTTTGTAGGGTAAGGCAGTGAGCAGCTCAAATGCAGAGAGAGAGAGAGACATCTGCAACTCTGGGAAATGGATAAGTGAAATAGTTATTTAGAGACACTCTCCCTTGAGAAACAGCTTGGCAGAGAAGATCCCATCATTTTATATATGACATTTCTAAAAGGCGTGATCCTGGCCCTGGTCCAGATGAGAAGCTGCCTCCTCCTCCCTCCCACCTTCCCCTCTGCAGAATAATTACCACCTGCCATTGTCTTTGGTTTGGAGGATGACATCATCCCCCACTAGAGAACAAAGTAAAATCCACTTTCCTCCCCGATCCTATTATCTCCTCCGATATCCCGCTGGAATGCAAATCAACAAGTTTAGCAGAGAGAAGAGCCCAACAGCAGCCTGCAGACTCAATTCAAATTAGCTCCAGCCTAGTGAGCGAGACAATTTGGATTACTGTGAATTACCTGGACAGAGCGGTGACTCTGCATCTCATGAGCCATTGTTCTTCCGATCAAAGAGATTTGATCGACAGTTAATTAGAAGATAAGCCAGCCGACCATAAGACACCAGACAAGCCTCTCAAGTACACAACTTGAGTTACCAATAAAGAATTGCTTTAATTGTCAAAATTTTAGACAATACAGCCGGTCGTGAAGCAACACGCTGACTGGGGAGAGCAACTACTGCTTTGCTTTTATCAGCAAGAGACCAAATGGTTCAGGAAATACCTAGATGATCTCCAAAAACAGGGGGATTCCCTAACACAGCTGTCCCTATGACATCCTCTCTCCAGGAAAATACCCCAAAGACTGCAAGATGGGAGCAAGGGTTAGGAAGGAAGATGCCATCCCATACATTACCAACATGGCGTTTTATGTTGGCATCTTACAGATCCACCACCAATTACAATAAAAGCCTCCCAAGAAAGAGGTTGAGTTAGAAAGAAGCACTTATAAATGCTGTGTGCCTTATTTAGAAAGCTGTGCAAATTCTTACTTTGTCTACAAGTTCGGGGAAATACAAGGAGAGGCTGAAAGACTTGGGACTGTTCAGCCTGGGGCTGGACCCAATGATCTATAAGGTCCCTTCCCGCCCCTTACAACTATGGGTGTTTGTACACACCTTGGCATTTTATCCTCGTTAATTTGCTGCGCCTTATACATTTTTACCCAGGTTATTTTGGTGCATCAAGCTTGCGTTTGTACGCCAGCTGTTTTCGGACAACTTAAATTTTGTGTGCAACTCCTAGCAGATTCCAGAAGGGGGAGGCAAATACCAACCTACCCCCAGCAATGTCTTTCCTAATGAATTACAGCAGGAGGCGCATGTAAAACAGCCTCCACAGCCCCCGCCCCCTGTTCCCCACCCCTCTCTCCACTTGGGCACAGTCACCCCAAAACCGTGCCACTTGCACCCCCTTAGGCTCAGGCCGGTCTCCCAGTAGTCAACCCCATGGTGATCCCAACAAGCCCTTCCCATCGCTTTCCCTTCCCCCCATAAAGAAATGAGAGTTTATATGAAACTATGGAAGTGTGGCCAGGAATATCTCCTTAGACTTCACAGCCAAAAAATTGCGTGTGTGGAGTTTTTCCCCCTGCCCTCTGAGAAATAATTTTCATGCATTAGTTATCATCCCCACTGGGGCAAAATAACAATACAAGGTCAGTCCTATCCACCCTCCTCACCCAGGAATGATGTGGTCTAGTTTACCCCACGGTAAAACGGTGGTGTCTGGTCTCTGCTGGTATTTCACAACAGGCTAGCAAAGGGATGAGTTAGTTACTCTGCCTTTTATTAGGCAGCAGTGAAGAAAAAACCCTTAAGTGAAATGGAGCCATCTGGCATGCGTTTCAAAAGCCCCTTGCTCACACCAGAATGGAGGTTGGCATGGGCAGAGGCTGCACCCACACAGATCACAACACAGAGCAGAGGAGTAAAGAAACTCACCCAGGGTGGCACACTGTGACAGGGGGCACACTCGGGGCCAAGTCTTAAGCCAGCCTGCCCACCTGTCTATGGAGCAGTCTGCCCAGCCTCGCCTGCCATGACTTTGCTCTTAAAATAATCTGGTGGAAAATGCAGGAGGCTGCCCTTTACATGCCCCGATGCCAGGGGGTGCTATCCACTGCTCCGTACCTTCCCTACACTGTGGCCCATGCCTTGCAAATGCAATCATAATTCCTAATGGCTCTGGCTCAAGGCCACTAAACTCACCCACAGTTCAGCCTCTTTCATTCTACCCGGTTACAGGCCTCATGCATACAGCCCCCCTCTCACAGGGGCCTCTTTCACTCTCCCTGCTCTCACCAGGGTCTCTCTCCCATACTGCCCCTCTTGGGCCACACACACCCCGCCTTTGCTCCCTGAGCAACCCCATAGGCCCATCAGGTTTAATCTCCTGCTCTCCTTGGCCAGCAGGCATGCAGCCTTTTGGGCCTCTCTCATGCCCTCATCTGACACCACCGCAGCTGCCCGCGGGAGCTCCCCGCTCACCGCCACCATGGCCCCGCCAACACTGCTGCAGCCACCTGTGGGAGCTCCCCACTTGGCCCACCCCTGCCACTGGCAACACTGCAGCCGCCTGAGGAAGCTCCCCACTCACCCCCACCACGGCTCCACCACCAACGCTGCCACTGTCGCCTGCAGGTGGTCGCCATGCCCCCCCAGCCTTGGGAGGCATGCAATGTTCATGCACTTGGACTCTCTAGGATCCTCTATCCCTAGCACCCCCGTAGGCTCAGGTCCCTGCCTTGATGTGCCTGGCCCACCAGCTCTAAATAAAAACCGACTGTATGGAGCAGCTAGGGTTTAGGCACCTTTCCCCACCTTTCACTGGGGAGGCAACTGGCCCGGCATTTTTTGGGGACTCCTGCACCACCAGGAGCCCCACCAAGCCGTCCTTCGCCTGCTGGGTGCAGTTTTAGGTCATACCCAGGACCACTGAGGCCTCCTCCTCCCCCATAGCCTCCCCTTTACCTCCAAGGTGTTCCTGGAGCCGGAGCTCAGCAGGGAGATGTTTCTTTCTTCCTTGCCGGCTGGTCTCAAACTGCTCCCCTCAGCCCAGAGATTAAATGGCCACCCTAATCAGGCACCTGCCCTCTCCCTGGCCCAGCCCTTGAAGTGACAGGCACTAAGGTGCTCTGTCGCACACACATTTCAATACGGATAGTAACACCAGAGAGGAAGGCTAGCTGTTCCCTTCACACCCGCGATGGTCTCCTCTTTGCCAGCGAGATGGATTTAAAATATTCTGTGCTTACCTGGACCTTCCTCCGGCAAGGCTCCAGCTCCTGTATGTTGATTGCCTACCGTGAGGCATGTTTATATATTAGCATTCAGAAGCCAACCCTACACAAGTGTCCCAAGCGATAAAACATCCTTAATACATCAATATGATTTCCTAAGCTTTGAAATTCTTAGCTAGCTTCACACTATACAGGAAACTAATCTTTTCATTATACTCTCAACAGGTCTGATTTTGCCTCCCTTACCCAGTCTTAATTAGCAGCTGCAATGGCAGAGAAGCTCACAGCAGCTCTAAGGAGTTTGAGGTGAGCTCAACTGTGCCCTCTGCACAGCTGACCCAGCTATTACCGAGTGAGACCGGCGGCACCTGAACCCCAAGGCCTTGTAGGGGAGATACCACAAGGTGGTTTTGGCCCAGGTGGTTTTACTTATTCGGCGGGGGAGATCCCCTTCTTCTCAGCCTTGAATGATATGGTATAGTTTGAGCCTGTCCCTTGCACTGCAGGCAAGCTGACCCCTGCAAGAATCTGCAAATGCCTCCAAATATGAGGATTTTGGCTACACAAGTTATGGCGATAGGGAATTAATCTCAGGCTTTCCCTCTAGCTTGTTCATTTGGCTCAGGGCAAGTGAGAATAGGGGCATCTGAACTGCAAGGCCTCTGGGCTTGGGGTTTGCATGTGGGATGCCTGCCATGAATTTGGCAGTATCTGAACCCCCAGACTGAAGAGGCTGGGAGGTAGGATACTTGCCACTGGTAGCGCCACACAGACTTAAACACTTGAGTTGGGCTCAGTTGGTAAAATTTGGAACTGATTTTGCTGATTTGGCCCGAGACACAAAATTGTTTCAAAAAACCCAAAAGAAAAAAAAACAAAAAACAACGAAAAAAGGGAGGATGCCTGTGTGGATTTGGGGATATCTGAAGCCTCAGACAGACGAGTCTGGGAGGGATGATACTTGCCCCAGGGGCAAAGCCACACAGACTAGATGACTGAGTTCTGCTCAGTCAAATTTTGGCACTTGACTATTGGGCTTTGCTCAATTGAATTTGGGACCGATTTGGCTTTGACAGAGATAAAAAAGCTCTAAACCAGTACCTGCTGATTTGGGACAGAGAGTTGACTGGATATGGTGCTAGCCAGGTTACAAGCTTGAGTATCACTGGGTACAAAAGCTGGCATGCCTTAACCCCACGAGCCTGCATTAAGAACAAGGGTGTTTTCTAGATAAGAGGAGGTGTCCCTAAGCATCTCTGAAGTCCTGCTACATATAGGAACGATGATGTTTCTTATATACTCACTTCAGTAACAAAATGTTGTAAAAAAACCTAAGCTGTTTAAATGCCTGGGTTGTAGGGGAACTCGTTAATTAGGTATTCACAACCCATAGGGCAGTGCTTAAAGTGCCACACGGGTTTGGGATTTACAACAGATCATTCTTCACACTCAAGTAAAATCAGTTAAACTCAGGCTATGCCCAGTCGCTCTGATGACCATCTTCAGAAGAGTATTTTGAACTCAAGCTAACAAAATATGCACTAGCCTACTCTTAACCTACTGGCAATGCATTTGCATTGAGGACTTGTGGGAAGGCACCAGCCTCCTGAATGCTGTTCTTCATCCTGCCGGCACTGGAGGAGTATCAGCATTTGAGTGAATAGGAGATCAGCCCGAATGATGCTTTTATGTGCCCTACACCCAGAGACTGGGCCAGCCCACGAAAGCTGAAAGCATTGCTAAATTGGGGAGAAAGCGTCTTGTGCGTGCATCAGACGGCGGCTTGAGTGAAGACATATCTTCAATGAGCAAGACAGCCAATTCACTATCAAATCTAATGGAAGTCAGCATCTGAGTCATCTGGGTTTTCTCTACACCCGAGCTGTACCATTTTGAACTATCCCATTATAGAAGGCAGGGCAGAGTTGCACCTTGTAGAGTAACTGAATCAGAGATCCATACACTTTCATTAACATCTAATCAAAGCATATGCATTTCTGATTCGGTTCCTCTCTAAGGTGCAACTCTGCCCTGCCTTCTTCCTGACTTCAGACTAACACAGCGAACTATCCCGTGATTGTTAAAGCAGTGTCCACATCCACACTTCAGGGGATGTTCTCCCAGTACAGAGGTGCTTTACATGGCGGAGAGAAGGGATGCAAGTCTGACCGCATTACGAGTCGTACCAACTTAACAAGATCAGGTAAGCAAGAAACCCAAATACGATCCCCCCTCACTTTGTCATCCTGGTACAAAAGCTTCATTCAGACCCGACCTCAGGTTCCTTTGGAAATCCCAGACTTAATTTTCAGAAAAAGGAGCTGCCTGCCCTTTCTTTCCATGTTTTACATGAAGGTGCTGCCCTCTTCACAGAAAATCCAGGTGGAGCCGAGAACGTGACCGACATGGCTCACGCTGCTTCTCCTACAAACATTGTCCATTAGTTCCTCTAACATCCTCCAAATGTGTCCAGACCACGGTGGAGCAGCCTCAGCACACAACAGGCAAGGCTGGGTTAAGTTCAGCATGTGGCCAGTTACGGAGCTAGTGGTTAATGTCCATTCTCCACTTAGCCTCTTTGGTTTGTAGAAAAAGGATAGAGTATGCCCTCCCTACGTTTATAGGCCAGGTTCTCTGGGTAGATGCGATATCTTTTATTGGACCAACTGAATACTTGGAACAAAGTTTTTTGCAAGCTTTTGGGCACTTCTGAATGCCCAAAATGAACTTTGTTCCAACTACTCAGTTGCTCTAAAAAAAAAAAAAAAGAGATCACATCTACCCAAAGCACCTGGCCTGCCCGTGTCCTTGGACCAACACGGCTACAACCAAAAACCCGCCTGACATTTATAACACTTCCACTTTGATCACCAGTGTGTGTATATGAGAGTATGTGTGCACGTGTGTGCACATGCATGTGTGCGCATGTGTACAAGTAGGATTGTGAGTGTGTGAGAGTATGAGAGTGTGTGTATTCATGTGCGTGCACATGTATGAGCGTGTGCATGTGTGTGTGCATGCATAAGTATGCATGATTGTGTGTGGGTGTGGATGTGAGAGTGGATGTTGACTTTTAACCCACGCCAGGCATGCAACCAACTCAGAGCTCAGAACAGGCATTTTCAACTGCAGCTTGGTAAGTGAGATGACGTGAGCTAGGTTGGGAATGGAGGGGAGAGAGCTTGTCCTAGCTGCCACAGAGGGCATTCATATTTACATATACAACAGCTTAAAAAGGCACATGAGAAACCAGCTCGTTGGCAGGCATGAGTTCGTAGACGGTAGTAAACTGCAAGCTTGTTCAATTATTTACGAAGGGTGTCAGCAGCAGCAGCAGCGCATTGCTGCATTTCTTCCCCTGTTTAGGGTGGGGTGGGAGGCGACTGGATCCAAACAGGAGCTGTGAATTGTCCCTTTGCAGCCCTACGGCTACGCGGGGAGAGGGTGGGGGAGAGGGAAGCTGTCAGTGCTCCAGTCATTAGCAGAACCGCAAGCAATCAGCTGCTCCCTCCTCTGCTAAGGCAACTGGAGTTGATTGATTACTTTCTGCTAACGTGATTGCCAATGCTGCAAACAATTTTTTTTTTCCTATGGACAGTTCTCCAGAGAGGCCACAAGTGCAAGGCTACCTGGCGCCTGACTGCCGGAGAGGAAAAAACACACGCTCGCTGGTAAACGGTAGGCTGGTTGGAGTCATGTCCCAATGCAGGCACTCAGAAGGTCGGAGGATCAAGAGGCCCGGTGAACCCTCACCTGCATGACTCTACCGCCCCGCGCTAAATCCCGCTCTCCTTCAGGACGGAGGATGAGAGGCCTGAAATGTTGCCTTAGTGCGAAGGATAGGAATAGCTTCATCTTGGGGCAGCATTTTTGCTGGGTTTGCCTGGTCTCTGCTAATCCAAATCCCTGATAAACAACTGAAATGTCCCATGGTCTTTGGGGCGCATGGTCCAGGCAGGACAGATGATCTAGTCCCAGCTGCCACCAGCTCTCTGCAAAGACATTCAAGGGCAGGATTTACTGAGGGTCCGAAGAAAAGTGCTGGCAGTTGGTGATGGTCAGAAAGTGTCGCAGGGTCTGGGTTTGCAACGGATGACTTTTTTTCTCCCCAAGGCAATTCTGATGTTAAAAACAAATCCCGTTTTCCTCTGTTGAACCGATTGTCACATTAATCATTCCTCCTCAATATGCACAGATAAGCAAGGCCTAGCCATGCATATGCTCTTGCTTTGATCAACTGCTGGGGGCTTCTAAAATATAGAGCAAGGCGAATACCTCAAGAAGAAAACACCTATTTAAGGGGCTTCTACCCTTTGCCTACAGGACAGTGATTTTTTTCTTTCTTTAAATGGCTCCAGACAGATGGAAAGAATGACTGCTGCAATGTTAGGAGATACGGGCTGAACCCCCAGCACCGTGAGCCCGGGACATAGCACCAGTTGTGCACATGTCAACTAGAGATGCATGTTTTCTTGCCACCACTAACTTTTCTTTTCAGAGTTTAAGGTCTTGCAGGCACGAGAGCAAGACTATCATCAATGCAGAAATCCTAATCCTGGTAGGCATTTCTGGACACTGCCATAACTCGTATAAGAAATAGTAACTAGAATAGGGTCCCAGCTCATTTGCATGGCTACCCCAATACATTCACATTGCAAGAGCTGTGACCAAAGAAATGGGAGGTGCATGACGCGACGAGATACGAGAAGAAATGTATGTGGGTCACGTCTTCAGCTATTCCCAAGCAGTTGGGCATCACCCATTCTCTTTCAAACTGACCTTTTCTTGTGCCCTCGCTTCCCAGAAGTGGCCGCTCCGACTCCAGCAGACGTTTCAATCAGAGGCTGGTCTCAAGTGCAGTAAGTGATTTAAAAAACTCACTGAATCAGGAAATGCTCCAAAACTTCAGACTCAGCAGTTCCCATGCCATGTAATAGGAAAAAAAAAATTAAAGAAATATTTGTTTACAGCTCGATGCATTAGCCATGGCAGCGCTGTTGGAAGAAGGGAAAGGATGGGAGAAGGGAAAGTGGCTTGCAGAGGACAAAAATCCCGAACTTTGGAGTGGCAAATAAACTTCGTCATTTCTTTTAAAACAGATGTTTTTGTTTCTTGGCAGGAGGCTACCTTAGCACGCCACCTCCCACTAATTGATTCCCAATCATATTTCCATGAGGTCATTTTATGACAGAGACGCTTCAGGGTGCCTACACCAAGCTGGGGTCTCCGCGCTTGTATTCATCACCACCCAGTGACATCCCAGCAGGGCGCGCATCCTGTGCCATGTTGCTTTGCACAGCAACTCGGGCACCATCCGTCTCCACGTTTGCTGTTTCCGACATCCATGTAAATCTTTGCTTAATGATCCGCTTGGCTGTTTAGCACCGGCATTCTCAACAACCATTTCATTTAATGATCAGTTCTTTTTAATGAAGACTTTAATTATATACAGTTACCACAAGCCCAGTCAACAATCATCTGGCTTTGACTATAAGTAAACACGTTAACAAGAACTACGAGGGCTGTTAAGCGAAGAGAAATTTTGGAGGCTCAGGATTCGGCCAAGGAGGAAGTTGTACCAGAGCCATCTGGGGAAACATATTTAATCGGGCTGTGAAATCAATACCCAGAAGTCAGCCCAGGTGTGTTATTGCACCACAGGAAAGGGTTCATGTACCACAGCAGAGGGGCAAGGTGAGACCCTGAAAGGGAAAATGTCGCTGGATCACTGATAATTTTTTGTATCACAGGACTTAACTGAGACCAGGTCCCTATGGTTGTAGGTAGCATAAAAAAACCGAACAAAACAATAAGAAATACAACCTTTTATAGAATCACAAAAAATGAAGGTTGGGAGGGACCTCAGGAGGTCACATTGAGTCTAACCCCTGCTCCAAGCAGGACCAGCCCCAACTACATCATCCCAGACACGGCTTTGTCTACCCGGGTCTTAAAAACCTCCAAGGATGGAGAGTCCACCACCACCTCTCTGGGTGACCTGTTCCAGTGTTTTACTACCCTCCTAGTGAGAAAGTTTTTCCTAATATCTAACCTAAACGTCCCTTGCTGCAACTTGAGCCCATTGCTCCTTGTCCTGTCATCTGCCCCCACTGAGACCAGTCCAGCTCCATCCTCTTTGCAACCCCCTGCAGGGAGGTGAAGGTGGCTATTCAATCCCCCTCGGTCTTCTCTTCTGCAGACTAAATCAGCCCACTTCCCTCAGCCTCTCCTTATCAGTCATGCCCCTCAGCCCTAACCATTTTTGTTGCCCTCCGCTGGACTCTCTCCATTTTGTCCACATCCTTTCTGTAGTGGGGGCCCACATCTGGCCAGATGTGGCCTCACCAGTATTGAATAGAGGGGAAGAATCACTGCCCTTGACTTGCTGGCAACGCTCCTACCAATGCAGGCTGCTATGCTGTTAGCCTTCTTGGCAACAAGGGCACACTCCTGGCTCATAGTCAGCTTATCCACTTTAACCCCCAGGTCCTTTTCTGCGCAAGTCTCTAAAGACTCAGCAGTCTACATAGAAAACGAAACGGGTGAGAAGGAAAATAGTGGCAATGAGCATTTTTACACGTGGTCCAGGATGTGGTGTAGGGCACTTTAATTAATAAGCCACCCTAATTAAAAGCGCCTGCGCATCATGAGTATGAGTGCCCCCACTCTGAAAAATGGCGGCAGGGCGCTTTGAACTAAAGCTCATCGAACGTGTTTTAGTCCAAAACACCCCATTGCCGTTTTTTCAGCACGGGGACGTAGATGCACGACGCGGAAGGTACCCAACGCGTGGCAATATCCGTGCTCCAGTAGGCTCAATTAAGCTTGATTAATTGAGTCTGCTCCAATGCTCTGGACTTCCAGTGCATCAGAGTAGGCTCCCTGCGTGTCTGCAGGGGCCCAGGGAGACTTGCCTGGAGTTGCAGTGGCAGGGCAATGGCAGAAAACCTAATTCTCTCCCAGTCCAATGCCCTACCCATCCGTGACTTCTATTTAATAAATGAATACTCTCTAGTCTGACCCCCCTCAGCATGTCATGCAGCACAATGCCAGAGGCTTTGGTCCACTCCATTGCTTCCCAGGCTCTCTAAGAAGGGATCTCCACCACGTTTGTCCAGGGAAAAAGGGATCTGTTCACACAAATCTGGATCCTAGAGTCAGGCTTTCTTCCTGGTGTGAGGACCATCATCTCCAAATACTGTATAAGTAGAGAGGGACAAGGGCTTGTGGGATGAGGGCTCTGGGAACTTCAACCTATGAGTATTTGACCTGAGTGCCTCTTAATCCTGTGCAAAAAATAACCGGAAATGGATTCCTGTAGCCCTCAGGGCCAGGACACCTTTCACCCCACTGGGCAACTAGTTACCAAACTGAACTCAGCATTAGGGGCCGTACAACAGCCGTAATCCAGCATAGCCATGAAACCTTCAATGCTCTCCTGTAGTGCAACTAAACCTGGGAGAAATGACTTTTTTTTAACACCTGACCTCACAGCAATGGATCCTGGGGAACATTAATAAATGCCATCACCGTCCGCTGCACCTGCAGCTCAGCCGTGCCCTCAGTGACTATGGGCATGTCCCATATACCATAGAAATTAAGATTATAAATCCCATATAAGGTGCAGCTGCACCTTGAGAGCCACATCTTATGTATGATGGGAGCGGGGTTCCCACGAACTTGAACAGGGCCAGGATTTTACCCGACCTCCCATCAGCTCTGGTTCAAGCAGCTCCCCTGACATCGGCAGAGGTCTTTGCTGATTTACACCAACGTGAGTAAAACCAGAATCTGTTCCAGGCCCTCAAGTGGCCTAAACGTCTGAATCGAACAAGCACTTTACCAGGATATTTAAATGCTCACTTTCAGGCCCCTGTGCACAAGCCTGGCACTAGCGATGCACATTCACACCACTGGAAAACCTCAGATTGTGCAGCATGCTGTTCAGTTTGATGAGCAATCAGTCTGTCATTGGAGCAGACACAGGATGATTTTTACCTGGCAATGCTGCAGCTCTTTCCAGAGCAATAGAGGTCAGAGCAAGCGAATGCAGTGTATATTCACAACTGGCCCTTTTGGAAATGAAATGAGGATTTGCAGGGATTTGAGAATTTACAGTTACGGTACAAAACAGCAGAGTGTTCAATAATGTAACTGCAATATATATCTCAGGCTCCTACTGTAACAGGGTGCATATGGATGCGTGTGCAGGGGGGTGTAATTTAGTTAGGAAGATCAGATTCTTTTTCTCTCAACCTGAGGCACAGATTTCTGGGATTGCAAACAAAAAGTAGGAATGTAAATATTCATTTATGCAATGGAGTGGACTTCAGCTTTCAGTTGCATTCGTGAACTGGTGAGACCACACCTGGAGTCTTGTGTCCAGTTTTGGGTCCCCACTATAGAGAGGATGTGGGCAAGTTGGAGAGAGTCCAGCGATGAGCCACAAAAGTGGTTGGGAGCTGGAGGACATGACTTGTGCAAAGAGGCTGAGGGAACTGGGCTGATTTAGTCTGCAGAAGAGAAGATTGAGGGGGGATTGAATAGCAGCCTTCACCTCCCTGTGGGGGGCTGCAAAGAGGATGGAGCTGGGCTGTTCTCAGTGGGGGCAGATGGCAGAACAAGGAGCAATGGGCTCAAGTTGCTGCGAGGGAAGTTGAGGTTGGATATTAGGACAAACTCTCACTAGGAGGGTGATGAAGCACTGGGACAGATTACCCAGCGAGGTGGTGGACTCGCCATCCTTGGAGGTTTTTAAGGTCTGGCTAGGCAAACCTTTGGCTGGGATGATGTAGTTGGGGATGGTCCTGCTTTGAGCAGGGGGATGGACTAAATGTCACCTCCTGAGGTCCCTTCCAGCCCAAATTTTCTAGGATTCTATTATTCTATGGTTATGACCAGAAACTTTACATTAACGTTAGATATCTGAACCAAACTTAAGTAAAATGGGGAAAAATGGCATGGAAGGCCATATACATGGCTAGAAGGCCAGTCACATTTTGCAGCACCTCTGTAAACACTCCTCCCAATAAAGAGTGAGGTTAGCTTTAAGGCAAAGGCCACTGATGCTATTGCCCAGTATATGTATGGGAAACAACTGACACATCTCCTGTACTCGCAATAAATGTCTGACCATTCACAGAAAGTATTTTGAAACAACCAGAACTGAGATAATGTCGATCTGATTAACACAGAGACTATTCACAAACAGCAAGAGATGGTGTGTCCATTTGGTACTATGTTGTGATTTTAGACAACTTGTAGGGCTAGGAAAATTTTCCTCTAGCAAAACACGCACATTCGGCAATACCAAGACACGTTGCCAATACGCATCAACATTACAAACAGTTTCATTTAGGAGGCATTTAAAAAAATTCAGAGCAGCCAGTGCAGACTTTTTCCCCCCAGCCCAATGCAACATGCCAGTTCTCTGGTTTGAAACAATGATCTTTCCATAGTTCCTATAATTGTGGTAAAAATGTCAAACGCATAACAAAACTCAGGATCAAAATGCAACATCCTGATTTTGCTGCAACAAAACAGTTGGATCAACCTGAAACCACTTTTTTGGGATTTTCAATTTGCTGAGAATATCAACAATTAGGGTTTTATTCCAGCTCAGCCCAGTCACATCGCAATGAAAAAAGCTTTTATCACCTCTTTATGGTCCTCTGGAATGGGTTGATGGGTGGAAATGTTTCATCGCCCTACTCGCTGACCGGATGTACCTGGGACACTGCTGGGAGCACTATCATAATTTGCTCATTGTCCAGGCCAGTAGCAAATTACCCCCTTGGCACAAGAAGGGAAGAGAGAAAAATTGCATCTCAGAGACTTATTTCCAAGTCACAGCGCGTTGCACGTATCACGGCTTGCCTGGTGACACAGCCTCGCTCTTAAGACACGTCTCTGGGAAATATCCAGTACTTTAACCCTAGTCTTTTCAGCAATATTGCTGCAGGGGTTGGAGGACACGGCAAAAATACTCATTAGCATTTAACTTAAGTACTTTGGATTTATTTGCTGACTCATTTTGCATTTCCACTTGGAGCAGGCTTGGAATTAAGTTACTGGAGAACAATGACCACTAAGGGATGGAGATTGCTTTATTTCTGTGTGCCTTAGCAACAGTGATTTCACTTTCCTGTTGCCATAACAACTACGGTATGCACATCAAGGTCACTAAGCCCACTTTGCTGCTTGCCTGTAGCTATGTCTCTGATGGCTTATATGCCTCATTTTTATTGTAGCTTCATACAGGACGACTTGTACGGGGGGAAAAACACTCTCTCATCTTGTGTGTAAACAAGAACACCAGGATGAATATTTATGGAGCTAAGGCCGACCGACAACAGACAAGACACGGATGGGAAATGCTCGTGACGTCTCCAACGTAAAAACCCCTTTCATAAACGCCCGATCCCACATATTTCACGCGTGTAAAGGGGCCGAGTTAGGAGACAGATTGTACATCTCACTCATTACGAGGTGAGGAAAGGAGTGGAGAAGCTGAACGCCGCAAAATTAAAACCGGTTTGCGTCCCCATGCACCTGCGCGTGCAAACACGGCACTAGGAAATGGTCAGCCTGGAATATGATTTTAGAGACTGAAAGGACCAGAGGGTGAATAAATATAACTCTAGTGGCTTTACACTGGGCAAGTGTTGGGGCTGCTTCACTCCAAAGGGATCTTATAAGAGCCATGGACCAACTTCTCCCTGGAGGAAAGGGGAAACAAAAAGCAAAAAGTCCATCATTAAGATGACTGGCAGATAAGCTCTGCAATTGTCCTAAGGAAGACTACAGCGATACTCTCACTGGTTTTTAATAATTAGGAAACACACACACAAACCCCAGCGCATACCAACGATATGCCTTTCAACACCGAACCCGATAATCATTGAAGCTGACGGGAGTCTTTGCACAGGCTTCTGAGAGCCTCGACTTAAAAGGCAACTTCAAAAACCTGCAACTTCACTTTCCTCCAAAAAAAAGTGTAAAGGATTTGAGTGGACGTGTGTGATTTCACGGCATGCTCATTGCATACTGCAGTTCTCAGCATATTAAAGACTTTTCCCCTTCTCCACTGTTGCAAGAAAAAAAAAATCTCAATTACATGCATCTGTTTCATCCATCAGCTGAAGTCACTTCCAGGGGAGAGTTCAAGCTTCTATGTTACCGCAGCAAATTTTTCTGCCGAGTTACAGAAGGGAGGAAATAATTATCATGATCTGAAGATAAATAACTGCACTCGCTCTCCTTACAGCTTCCTAATTACAGCAACTGGTGAATGACAGATTTTGATTTTCATCTGTCAGCCTGATAGCAAGAGACACGGGGGGGGGGGGGGGGGGGG
>NW_017728997.1:14773642-14777429 GCF_001723915.1 Gavialis gangeticus | reverse complement strand
TTTATGGTTGCTCTGAAAATAGTGACTTCTTTAGTACTAGAGCTGAACAAGAAATTTTGAATTGCAGTAGAGACATTTGTAAAATTTCAAACTGGGAGGAAAAAGCCATGAAAAGTGACATTTTTCATGGAAAATGGGGCATTTCAATGAATTTTAGTCAAATAAGCCCCAATTAACAAAAAAAAAAAAAGGAAAATAATCAGAACTGGAAACTATCTTTACTGGCCCAAGGTAGGATTGGCTGGCAGCAGCTAACCTCTCCTTTGTGCATCCACTGCTATGGGAAGTGGATTTGACTGGATTCCCGTGTTTCCGATGCAGAGCAGAGACGCAGCGACTTGCCTAAGGTGATATAAAGGAAACCTCTGCCAAAGTTAGGCATCCAGTAGGCTCACACTGAAATGACACGTTGAACAAGACCATCCTTCCCTGCAATTTTTTAAATCAAGTATCTCGTTAGATAGGATTGCATAGAAGAAGAGCTTTGGATTGGAAGTGATGGAACGTGGTGGTGAAGCACTGGAGCGGGTCACCCAGAGAGGCTGTGGCTTCTCCATCCTTGGAGGTTTTGAAGACCCAGCTAGGCAAAGCCTTGGCTGGGATGATGTAGTTGGGGCTAGTCCTGTTTGGAGCAGGGGGTTGGACTAGATGCGACCCCTGAGGTCCCTTCCCACCCTTGTTTTCTATTAATCCGTATTTCTATACAACCACAAAGGGAAAATATCTCTCCTGCACAGTAAAGTCTGTAAAGAACATTTTGGCAGTGACATTGCTAGGCGGAGGTACTGATATGCACCCAAGTCTTTAAACGGACAATTAAGTCATTAAACCGGGAAATGCTCAGTTTTTGAGATGAGTCCCATTGTTTGAAATGGGATACGATACACTCTTACAAAGACCCCTGCAAGGGCTGCGAGACCCAAAAACGAAGCATGTAAAATGGTTAGGAAAATGGAGCCAATAGGAAGAAAATATGGATTGCACAGAAGGCAAACAGCATCCTGTGCATTGTGTGTCCTGTAGCTTACAAGGGTTGTAACCGGATCAGATCTCACTTTGGAGACCCTCCCGCGCTATTGTATATGGGAGGCAACACTTGAGAAAAGCAGGGCTTCAGACTCTCATTGAGATCAAGAGTCATGCCAGCGACCGCAACTCAAGGACCTGGTCTACACAATTTATGTTGACCATAAAGTCAAGGGTTTGGTCACTAATGCCGGTCGCACCTGGGATGAAATCAAGATCTGTTCGCAGGAGGTACATAATTTGCTAACTCCAGCATTCGCTCCTGGGGAAAGAAAGAGAGACTCTGAGGTGCTTTCTGGACTAGTCGTGTCTACAGCAATTTCAAACAAAAAAGAACAAACAAAGGAGATCCTGTTACTAACACATTGCAGAGATGGCATGAGCTGAAAGCACCGCACAGCTATCCATTAACACAACGATATAGCAACCAGAAACCACGGTACATTTTTCTGAACACACAGGCTGGGATTTTCAAAAGACGACTTAGTTAGCTATTTGAATCCCACTGCCATCGATTAATATTGCACATCCTTCTGCTTCCAGCATATTGAACCGAACAAACAGTCTCATATATTCTAATAAGCTGGCCAACATGTGATTATAAAAACACAAGTGTACAGCTCTGATTAATGTTGCTTTCAGCTCCTAGAGAGTTAAAATGCAGAAGAATGAGGGGGAAAAGAAGCCAACCCATGGAAAGAAGAAAACAAACAGATGAATTAAATGCAATTTTATTTTGCAAATGCATAAAGAGAAATGTGAGATCTAGTGATTTGTCTTTACAGAGTGCTTTGCCTGTTAAAAAAAAAAAAATCCCATCAGCCTCCCAGCCAGCCTGCAACATCAATAAACTTTTGTTTAGACAAGTACTTAAACTAGACTGTTCACATAACAATGAAAATGGAGACAAGGCAGAATGAATGTTTTGTTGAGACTGGTTTGTGGAGCAAACTTTCTGAAGTGGCGGTTATTATAAAGCTTTTATAAGCAATTGGATGCCTATTACTGTATGGGATGTAAAAAGTAATCTGTATACTTCCTTACTGACAGCAAGTAGGGGACTATTTTAAATCCCTGATGAGTTGAAACTGCAACCAGTGATTTTTTATTTTCACAGCATTAATCACCCTTGACAACATAATTCATTGGCATGTTTTGGGCCACAAGTCAATGGCGTCATGTTGAGTTACCGCAGCTGAGGATCAGGCTTGGAATCTATATCATCATCATTCACCATTTCTATCGTGGCAGCTCCTAATGGTGTTGGGTGCTGTATAAATATACATACACAAGGCAGCAATCCCTGCTCCAAGACACGGCAGCCTAAAGGATTCAACAGGTGGGCAAGACAAACCAGAGGACCTGGTGAGGAGGAAAAAGAGTAAAGAAAAGGAAAAGGATGTGCTTAGTTCAGAGCAATTATCACAGCTCCCATCTACCTAAATAGCAGGCTGCAGTTGTCTGAATGCATATAAATAAAAATACCACCGACATAGTGTACTAGCAACCGCAGCAGTCGGCAGACACTGCCTCCTGGCTTGGCAACCGAGTCACTGCTCAGTTCTTTATTGACTATCGCCCTTTATTTGAACCAAGAACTAAATCGCTTAAGATTCATGCAGATAGCTCAGCACAGGGAAATTTCTCAGAGGGTGACCAACAAAAACACTTGTCAAAGACCCAAATCTTGGCCGTCACCGTGCACAAATCCCCAACCCCTTCACCTGGGAATTTTGCACAAGCAAGAGAAACGTAATTTGGACCTGAGATGCAAGAAAAAAATTGAAGCATTCAAGGAGCTTAGCCAGTATTTGCTGGCTCCATGATGAGGTTTTTGTGCATGCAACTCCCTTTGACTCCAATTCGAGCTGCACGCATGCATCCAGGGACAAAAATGTGGCCATTCCCGACCATTCTGGATAATAAAGCATTTGTTTCTTTGTGTAAACTAGCTGGTCACCTGGAAGAGCAACTGGTTAGCGTACTGCCGAGTTGAGCATTGCGAAGACCAACGTACAGCCATGTGCTTTGCTTAATCCACCATTTTTAAACCTGTGTTTAAAAAAAATGCATCGCAGCTGCTGACAGCTACTAGACATTTCAGAGCAGCGCATTACATTTTTACCCCAGGCAAATCAGTGAAGGGAAAGCACACGCCATACAGTCTGCCAGGGAGAGGGGGGAAAAATGACCATGGTAGGATCTGAAAATTCAAGGTAGCCTAGTGTTACCTAGATTGATGTGACCCCAGAAGAATGGTTTCATTTTAATTATTTCAGCTCCAAGCCTGTAAAAGTTTCACTGACTCTGGCTTTGACACAGTACTCCATGAGTAACAATGCAATAAGAATAAATTTGACCTGGAAAAATTGCTAACACTGAAAAAACGAGTGGGTTTTTTTGTTTGTTTGTTTGGGGAGGTTGTAGATGTGGTGGAAAACGGAGAACTCTATTTACAACCATGTCCATATACCAAAAACTAAAAATGGATCCAGCCTGGGTTAGCAGCAGAGAATGTGGGAAAGTAAAAATGTAGTACTAACAGGGTTTCCAAGCTATAGCTGTTTTATTGCAGCCGAAATGATCCCCATATCCTGATGTGATGCAATGGCTTTAAGCAATTATGACACTTATGAATAATAGTAGCTCAAGGCCATGAACCATGTGCTACCTAAAGCTCTGCCAGTATTTTATTTCTATTTTTGTATGCAATGGCCACATTGGTCCGTCCCCCCCCCCCCCCCCCCCCCTAAAAAAAAAA
>NW_017728997.1:14765278-14773530 GCF_001723915.1 Gavialis gangeticus | reverse complement strand
CCCCCCCCCCCCCCCCCCCCACATTTAAACAATTCAATTTTACTAGCGTTGACCTGAATTCAGACGCTGACTGCTTGTTTCCAGTTGTGACCATTTTGCTCATCTTCCAGAAAACACCTTAGTATGCTTAAAAAATAACAGACCTACAGTTAGTCTCTCAGTGAGGCAGAGCTGGGTGGGAATCAGACCAACTTTTGGTAGAGAAATGTTCTTGCTTTATTGGCAAAAGGGTCGCTGCACAGATTGGGATCTGTAACATCATCGAAGTACAAGTCCCGTACCGATAACAGTAAGTCGAGTCCTTCTTGAAGTGCCCAGTGTGACATCCAGACTTAGCCCTAGACTGGAACTTGCTTCTAGCCGAGGAGTCAGCGGCTTCCAAACAACTCAGGTCTTGCAGGGGAGCACAGCTCTCAGCCTTGAGAAGCTGTCAACATTTTCTCCTCCAGAGGTTTTCAAGAAGACGATGGATAGTTGTCTGCCTAGGATGGGCCAGGACCAGCAAATCCAGCATCCATGTGAGTGGATGGACTAGCTGACCTGCAGTCTAACCCTATGGTTTTAACACTCTTAGAGCCTATTTTGCTGGCATTTTCCCTCTTTAATAGAAACAGATATCGTTACAGTGAAGGGATTCGTGAAATTAGTTTAAACTTTGTACAGGAAAAGAAGGAGTCTGTGATTAATGGAAAATATGACACATTTTATCCGGAAAAGCAAAGAAATTAATCTCATCAATTATTTCAAATAGGGTGGCACCCTAGTGACATCAGCAGCTAACGAGGTGAAGATAAATTAAGCCACAGCTTGGCCTTCTTTTTATTTATTTATTTATTTTTTAACAAAAGGAAGAACATCTGGTATTCACCAGCTAGACCAATCGAGTCTCAAATTAATCTCAGTGAAGCAGCGTGCTTCCTGATTGTTGGGTGTTTTTTAGCCCTAACCACTGGTATAGAAAATAGCTTGTTGAACGAGCCACTGCAGAAATCTTCTTGTCATGAAGAACTCATTAGGTCAGCAATAAAGTGATTTATCAAAGGCTTGGATAGCAGCCACCGGCTTCACTCATACAACAGACTAAATTGTGAGGCTTCAAGCAAAGGCTCACAAATTACCATTATAATCTTATAAGTATGCCTCATCTATACCAGTCAGCGCTTGGTCACTGAAGTGAAGACCAAGCAATACAATCGTTCTTGACCTCTATTATATGTTGTCAGCCATCCAGTTGTGATCCAATGAGTTAAGCAGGTATGAATGCTTTTGAATAGTGATGAAAGAAGCTGTTTACGCTGCAGGAGTGGCTGGAAGCAATGCAGCGTTGCTTTCTGTAATCTTAACTCCTCCTTGGGGACAAGGCATTGCAAACTTCCTTTGCTCGATCCTGGGAGGCACGGAGCAGTGCGAACTAGCACCCTGCAGGATAAGGGCATTTATCTGTGATCAGCTAAGACTCATACAGCTTCGACCCTAGTATAATCTGGCGTGTACGCAATCATCTAGTCCAAGCCACTGAAGTTGAACGCGACCCTTTTACCTAAGAGCTGTATTTTTGCACCGGTGCCATTTTTTCCTGGGTGTCAATAGGTGAACAGGGCAGGGGCAGAGGCAAACGTCTCATCGCTGAGGTCCTAAGGTCTGAAATACAGTCCGAGGTCTTTATTTATTCCGCCGTAAACACACTCACATTTTTTGTTGCAAGAAAGAATTCAAATAATAACTAACTAACTAACTAAATAAAATCAAGCTGCAAGAAAATCTTGAGGAGCAGATCTGACCCTTACAAGCTGGGTGACTAATACGTGCCCACACATATATACTATATTTAATTTTCTTGCCCTCTCCCTGCTCCTTTCCCACCCCTGCTTGAGTCTTGCTACCTACACTCGCTGCCTTCTTACTCTTTCCGATTTCTCATTGCATTTCCGCTCCCCACCCAGAGCACCCCTTTTTCCCAGGACAGGAACCCTGTTCAAGCAGAGTCAAGCATTATGGGTTTACAATTTCAAACAGATCCTGCTAGTCTCCCCTGCCAGGGGCAGGGCTCTTCCCATGTATTTGGAGAACAAAGAAAACGCTGCTGAAGAGCAGCTGAGCGCTGCTCCTTCAACAGGTTTGCGGCTCAGCTTTTCTAAAGGGAGAGACTCATAAAAGACTGACAGTTCGCCCAATGCTGGCAATGTGGAGCAGCATTTCTATACGCCACACATTTCCCAGCTGCACGGGAAGCCCCCAGCTCCCCTGGCAAGCCTCACGTCGGCATTTTGCTACCATTCATCACCTTTTATCATAACTTTCCAATTTGTTGAGTCAAATTTCATCTTCTCCCCTCCCCGCCAGCTCGCCCTGCTTCTAGCTGAGCATTCATTAAACGGACAGATCGAATTTGTTATCATATATTTCGGGCACAAGGCGTAAACAGGAATAAAGGACCTCGGCTTCTCAAGGCTCTAATAATAGCCCACGCTATCAGTACTTGTCTGCGCATCCCCAGGAAAGATGATGAAAGATGCTGCCCTAGTCAAGTGTCTAGCGAGAGCCCCAAACCGCTAGGAACAGAGGAATACACAGCTTCTGCATGCACTAGCATTAAGGTTTTTGCCGTGTACATTCATTATACTGTTTTAAATTTAATTCAGGCAGCAGTCCTAGGCAGCGTCCCTAGCTGGTGCTCAAGTGGGAAGCTGCATTCGAAGAAGTGATGAATTAAAAACAACAAGAATAAACCCCTGGTAGAGGCGGGGGGACCAAGCTGCATGCCTTCTGACAAAGACCTCGGCATGCCACGTGATTTTTCCGCAAGGTGAGGGAAGTGGCACGGGCCAGGCCGAAAATGGAGAAGGACGTAAGGAATGAAGGAGCTGGAGACTAACGAGTAACCAGGTGATGTCTGCAGAGTCAAGGGGCTGAAGATGGTATCGACTGAGAGTATTGAGTTTTTTGGACAATATGGGAAATCAAAGGGATGCCAGGGAGCTGGAGGACTATGCTGCAGCCTCCCTTCCCCCAAAAGAAGGTAATTACTGAGGGACAATTCTGCATTCAGTACTGGGGAAAGGCCTAGGATGATCACAAAGCAGCAGATCACAGATAAAGGCAGCCAAGTCCTGACTTGGTGCGAGGTCCCAGCTGAGTCCACGGAGCAGGCTACCTGCACTGCAGCAAGCGGAGAAAGAGGGAGCTGCTGCCACCTCGTCCTTGCAGCTGGGCAGGAAGGGGCCAGGCAATAGGCAGAAGCTTGGCAGAGCAAGGCCCGGGGAATGGCAAAAGTAAGTGGCATCAAGCAAAGGACTGAGCCAACTCCCCACCTGGGCTAATGGAAAGCAACGGGCCAAGAGGTTAATTTTGATTCAAGGCTCTGGACGTCTCAGCCGCACGCTAGAGACATATTGCATAGGTCTAGGCCATGACAGCAGAAAGCCAAGTCTTGCCTTGGAGGCCACCGGCCCCACTCACCCATTCCTACTCCATGTGCAACAGCCCAGGAGATGAGGTGGTAAGGACAGCATGGAGGCTTCCCACACCACTGATCCCTAGCACACGGCAAACCCAGGTCTTGAGGACAATGCCAGGGTCATCCCCCCTGCCCCACCAAACGCATCCCCACTGCCTCATTTCTGGGGTTGAGGCCCACAAACGTGGAGCAGCTGGGCAGAGCGTTGTGTGTGGACATACCCATAGCGAGACTCAATTCCTGCCCTGAAAAGGGGCTGTGCAAGTGGCTGAGGTGCCAAATGGAAGAGTTCCTCTTGTTTTACAGCTGCAGCATTAAGAAAGCAAGATTAAAATGCTTTCCCAAGGTCACACAGAAGTTGGTGGTGGAGCTAAAACTGAGCCCAGGGTCCCAGCTGCGTGCCGTAGCTACGAGACCATCACCCTTCCCCCAACCCACCGGAGCGGAGCATCCGCACCGACACACAAGCTAGACAGAGACAAGCTCGTTTTACTTCCCCATCCAACCTCCTCTTCAGCCTCTTTGTAAACACTTAGGCTGCGCTCTTCGCACACAGTCAAAGCACCCTGCTAAAAGCTTGCTTTGGGAAATTTCCAAATTGCTTTATTAAATAATCTTCTATACATTTACCTACTAGCAACTTAATAAAGATATGAAATTAAAAACACATTATCTCTATCTATAATTATCCAACTTTAGCAGTAGGAGAATGCTGCATAGTTAGTCATCACATTTTTAGAGCGTAATTACTTTATCTAAAAGTAAAGTGGAAAACATTTCCCCACCCCAACTTGTAGGGAGATAAAAGTGCTCCTTTGGGGAAGTCGGCCAGTACGCGACAAGGGGGCACATGGGATGGACCTAGTCCTTTGCCTTTCTCCAGAGGTCCAAGTTACATAATTCAGGAGGGGCTGAAATGCTCCACAGCAGTTTTCCAGGTCTGGTGCAAAGATGAAGTCCCTGCCTCATTTTCCCCTCCTGCTTTGGCAGTAGGTTTTTAGACACACGACGCGAGTGATTTGGACATGACTTGGCATCAAAAGACTTTCCCCTCTCAGGAAAAATACAAGCCAAGACAAACCAAAGAGCCAATCTTCCCACCTCCCTGCTGGCTACTCCAGTGAGGGGCTGGCTACGGCCATTTCCTCCCTACTGTGGCATGTACATTAGGCTTGAAAACTTAGGTCCTTCTTTAGGCACTTTCTTGCTCATGTCTTTCTCCTTCCCTGCCATACAGTTAAGAATGAAGAAGATGCCTCTTGAAGTATATTTCCTACAAGTACATAAATCAGATTAGGGAGGAGTTCTGGGGAGGTGGGGGTAGACGGATTAAAAGAGGCATGAATATTAGGAATAGATTACTTAGCTAGGATTGGGGATGGGGATGGGGATGGGGGTGGGGGGAGAGGTAGTCATTCGTTACGGTCTACCTAGGGCAGGTCTAGAAAGTAAAGTCTTGTAGGAGCTAGCCTAAGCACCATAAAAAGCCAAGCTTTTGCCAGGGCTCTCAGGGGTTCAAGGCTTCACGCAGCAGAGCGCAGCACCCCAGGTTTTAAGTTCACCTGTGCCTCTCCACTCCTCATCAGACCTACAGCACTGATGGGGGAGGCAGGAATGTAGAGGCCCAGGTGTCACGGTGCAGGGTCCCCAGGGATGGCCGTGATGCCCCTAGGGCTCTGTGACCGTGCCAGCTTCACCCGGTGGGTGCCTTCTAGTCTCACCTGCCATGTCTCCTTGGTTAAGATAATAGGTAGGGAGGCGGCCCCCAAGTTGCTGCGCAGTCATGGCAAGTTGCTGCTGATAGACCCCACTAAACCCTGTGGGTTTTTAGACCTCTTGCTGGGTCCCACTCTAAGTAGGTGCCTCGCGAGACACCCCAAGCCGTATGGGCTAGACATGTGGCTCCAAAACCTCTCCTTTACCACGCCCCATGCCTCGCAGGTGCTATTTAAATATCGTCCCTTTTGATGAGGCCTCAGTCTAGCTCGGCCTCCTGTCGCTACTGGGTCCTTGACCCCCGTAGCTGTGCCCTCTCTGGCACTGGGCTCTCTGCAGCCGCCTCCGTTATACCTTCATTGGCGCTGGGGCCCTACATGGTCATGTGCCCTCCTCCCCAGTTGGCCTTATCCCAGCCCACTGGTTCAAATCACAACGTAAGGACGAGCCCCGGGGCTACAATATAACAATAACAATGAGACTGGAGGCCACACTCTGCCCCTTTAAGAAGGCAAGCTTCTCCCTCAGCAACGTGTGCCTCCTAGCCCCAGGTACTTTGGGAGCAACTAGAGCCCAGTCTTACCTGCAGCAGAACAGGCAACCCAGCATCTCCAAGTAGCTTTTTCTGCAGGAGCTCCTTCCCCCTGGCTGCTGGCAGAGAACTAACTCCAGCCAGCCCCAACCCTGGGGCTTGCTTGTGCGTGTCCAGGGCCTTGTCTCCTTCCCGTCGGCTGACAGGTGCAGGTGTTAGCTAGTTCCCTCCTTAGCTCACTAGCCTGCTGCCTGGGCACCCCGCAGCTGTGGAGCTCTGCCTTGCTCCCAGAGCTCACTATAGCTCACTGCTTTTGCTCTTAAAGGAGGAGGCTCACTTTAGCACCCTGCGACACCAGGGAAACACAGAAGTACAGAGAACCTCAGATCTTGGGCTCTCACACCCAATCTCAAAATTATCCAACCCCTCCCCCCAACCGTTCTTCCCCACCCCCAAAAAAGGCATTTCCCTTCTGTAAAAATATTGTAAATTCTGCTCTTCCTTCCAAAATGGCACAAAGGTTGGCTAGGATTCCCTAATGGGACTTCTTGCTTGTGAACAACTCAGTTAATAGCATAAACACCCCTATAGGACATAGCCCCATAAAAAAGACCCTGGCACCCTGTCTCTTTAATAAATGTAGAACATTTCCCCATGCGTGATCTGAGCACCCGCCCCCAGCAAGCTTTTTGTCAACCTGCACCAGCCTCCTTTAGCAATCTGGGAATGACAGCGGTTGCTGTATCTGAAGCTTGAATCAACCGAATGTCAATAGATCACAGGTAGGAGCGTGGCGTGTACACAGCAGTTGGAATATAAACCCACGGATGCAATGAACCAAATTGGGCGCCAGGTGGATTGTCAAGGCATGTTGTTTCACAGGTACAGAGCTGTCACTGATGAATTATTCCCAGTGAATTAAGAGGCAAAAAGGTCCTTCGCTCACCCAACCCTGGCACAGGCCCTTTGGAATCTGCACCTTGTGACATCTTGGCATCAACCTTGCAGTTACTTGTTATGAAACAATTTCTTCCCCCGCCAGGAATGAATTATGACGAAAGCCCAGAAAATCCTCACTGCAGTAGGGTTGCTCTTAGTCACATTGCCCAAGGCATTATTACATGGTCTCAAAGTCATAAAGGGGACAGTACAAGAGACGTAAAAGTCCGCTGTTTTTGCTCCACGTACCATCTCCTAAAGCCAAAAACACACTCCCCGCTTTGCAAAGGCCACTTACCATCCACTCCTGCCCATGCCTTTCATGGTAGGCAGCCTGAGTTTTCAAGCTGGGGCTCTCAAGCAGGTGTTATGTTGCTGTGATGATCCCTACATGCATTGCAACTGGGATGGGAAGGTGGGGGGTGGGAAACCCCTAATGGACCATGATGTACTCCCTTCGCTCTTATGAAAGACAACCTCTAGTTTATTGGTCTAATCCTGAACTTGAATTTGCCCAAACCCTTCGGTCCATTCAAAGAACAGTACTGTAAATGGGTGCTGCATGGATGACTGGTGCCACACGAGTCAGGGGGGCCGTGTGCCCCCACAGCAACCAGTCAGTGGCCAATCTCACTGACCAGGGAGGATGGTCCACCCCTGGCCAATCTCCTCGACCAGCGCTCACGGCAGGGCACTGGCACTCCTGCCTAGCCCCCCGCCCATTGCCTAAGCAGCAAGCACAGCCAGTCAGGGGCTGCACCAGCGCTTTCAGGGGGTGCACGTGCACCCGCTCCGCATCGCCACTGGCATGCTGTAATTGTTCTTTGCCAGTACCGAACGACGCCCAACAACCTCCCAGACTCTGCTTTCTCTGGTTATCTTTGCAAACGTCTTTTTCCGTCCCGACCCATTCGGTACTGGCTTAAACGGATTCTTTTTAATCCTTTTCGCTAATGGCAAAAAAGGAGAGATGTACACAAACCAATCGCTGCTTTAACGAGCACGGCCTAGCTTCTTAAACAAACAGCACGCTTCTGTGCCGCGATCCCCACGCACAGAAATTCTCCTTCAGTTCTCCCTTTGTGTCTGCTCCCTCTCAAACAGCAACTGCTCCAAAACAACTGACAAAAGAGCACAAGTAACATCATGTAAAGCGAACATGCCAGTTTTCCTCTGAACAAATGCACAAATAGCCTCCAGCTTGAGCAAGAAGAATATACAAATACTTAAGAAGCTAATTCCCAAGCCCAGCCAAACAAGGATAGAGTTAAAAAGACTCCGAACACCTGAGCAAGCAAACCACTCTCTTATCCCTCGCTAAAGTCAACACACAGACAAATCTTACTCACTCTTCAAGCCAGCCATAATATATTGCCTGCCACAACCATGATGATTGTACTTGTACTCTCCACCTCGACCTAATATACACTTGGCAGATTCATAATTCTTTCCAGCCCTCCAAGATAAACACGCTGATGGCTGATAGAGGATTTCAATTATAACATTCCTGGAAGCCTCAAACACGCAGGCCCACTGTTCAGTGCTATCGTGGGTTCAAATCCTCACCCTGGGGAATATGACCTGGTGTCGCACACTGGTGGCTAATTG
>NW_017728997.1:14739081-14760278 GCF_001723915.1 Gavialis gangeticus | reverse complement strand
AAGCCTCAAACATGCAGGCCCACTGTTCAGTGCTATCGTGGGTTCAAATCCTCACCCTGGGGAATATGACCTGGTGTCGCACACTGGTGGCTAATTGATAATGTGAGAAACTTGGCATGTGTGCATGGATGACTCTCTCAGGTACCCAGGATGTAGCCGTATTGGTCTAGAGGCCAAAGGAATCAAAAACCTGCGGCAGAGGTGATATCTTTAATTAGACCAATTAGATATTTTGCAAATAAAGACTTTTTTTTGCAAATATCTAGCTGGCCTAATTAAAGATATCGCCTGTGCCATGCATTTTGATTCCGTATGACTTTGTGCATTTACTTGCAGAAACCAGGAGGGAAACCCAGTGTCCTTTTCACGTGGCCTCTTTCCTCGGAATAGGTTCTTATGAGACAAAACCAACCAAATGGAGGGTTGACAATACTTTACACAAAAATAACACATATATTGCTGTCTGCAGTGAAAAAACAGATAAAAAAATGTAACGCACTAAGCCAAAACAATCCAAAATGCTCACTCCAAGGTATATTGGCTGTGGACTGCCTTAGCTGTGTGCAAAGCAATGTATGGCTCATGCTTAGAGAAGTGCATCATGACTTCAGTTGACTTTACACTCCTGCACACCATTTCTAACTCCTGGTTCATCTCTTCGCAGCCCGCCACATCACTTGAGGACCTGAGGCTGTTTTGCCATCAGCCTCAGCTTGAACTCAGCGCCATCTTCAAAGCTCTCCCACGCCACCCTGACTTCCATCCTCAACACACATGCAGAAATGCTGGTAATTGCTGGGCTAGATTATGCATTGCACAAAGTGACACCACAGTGTGAAATCCCTCACTGTATCTACACCAGCTTACCAAGAGATTCAGCTCAGTCCAAATAGATTGATCAGATGCTGAGCAAAAGAGTTCATTTCAGCAGCACGCAACAGATCATGGCTGTTTCAAGTATTTTGTCTAAGTGAAATATTTTGCCTTTCATAAAGGATAATAGCCTCTGCAGTCTATGAAGCATGACAGATGCATTTTTAGATCTTTTACACGACAGCATTCACTGATACACCATCTCCATTCTGTAGCTCTACTCAGCCAAAGAAAGAGTCTCACCTTGGCTCCCCAGAACATGCAATTCTAAAAATGTCTGAAAATTTACCCATCTATACATTTTTTTTCATTGAATCAAATCATTAATTTGCTAAAATGAAGAGGAGTAACAAAAAACTTCACACGCAGGGAGAAAGAACCAGGCAGATTATGCATTTTTAATGGACTGCTACCCCAATTTAGCACACTCTCCTGTTTCTCTTAGAGAACTTTTAAATCAGGGAATACAGTCTGATTTTGAGCTGAACTCACTGCAGGTTGGGCCTCCTTCCCATTGGCTTTCTTTCTCTTTTTGAAAATCTCCCTTGGTCAAGGCCCAATTGCAACAATGCTTTGCCAGAGACTCAGCCCTATTTTCTCGTATGCAGGCAGTCCTCGACTCAAGACGTTTCAAGCTGCAATGAGCGGCACCGGCGACGTTTATAAATTGACACTGTTTCGTCTTTACAATGCTTGACGCAACACCACGCCAGCGAACACGTTTGCTGCATCGCCCATCTCCCTGGAGAACATCTGTCCAAATTTCCTTGGACACTTTCTTTAAGAAAGCAGACGAGACTCCAGAAAAGCCTGCAGCTAAGACGCCTGAGAAGACTCCAGCCAAGAGCCCTTCGAAAACTCCAGCAAAGTCACCTCAAAGAAGTCCTTCCAAATCAATACGATTGCTATTTACAATATAAATACATTAATGTAGCTATATTACTCGCCTATAATTGATCAAAGTACAAAATTCTTGGTTATTGTTGGTGAAAATAGGGTATCGGGCCTTAGTTCAGGAACCAATCCCCCATTTATAACAGTTTCTATGGGAACATTGATTCTGAGTTAAGACGTCTCGACTTAAGACATGGTTTTCAGGAACCAGTTGTGTCGTAAGTGCAAGGACTGCCCATACCACCCCCCAAATGAAGATACGCACCTTGTTTTTAGAAAGCAGTATGGAGATCAAGCTTTTGCCAGTGTCTTGGTGTAACACTGAGTAAATCCTCCTGGAACCACAGAGTGTCTGGGAAGCGTGGCATCCCAGGGCAGCGCAGCACTTCAAAGTTAGGCATCAGATCCTTACAAAGACAGCAGCAAGCCTGTTATTTCTTCACTGAAAATAGTTCTTTACAGAAGTGCCTAGAAATAATAGTGTTGTTTCATATCACAAGCCTCATCAAGTTACTACAGACTGCAGCCATCAGCTCGCTTGCCCTCAGCCAGCTCGGTGGCTCTTCAGCCAAAATCTTCGGCCTCACCAGCAGTTGCGGGAGGGTTAACCCAGGACTCTGCCTCTACTGCCTCAGGAAGAAGTGGCAGCCAGCGTGGCAGC
Organism: Gavialis gangeticus; assembly: GCF_001723915.1. NCBI lineage: Eukaryota > Metazoa > Chordata > Crocodylia > Gavialidae > Gavialis > Gavialis gangeticus. Next base: position 14,757,850 of record NW_017728997.1, on the reverse strand, counting down.
CACTTTAGCAGTGTTAGCAGCTCCAAAATGTGTATTTTAAACAAAGTTACAAAGAACATATTTATTATTTGTAACTATAATTTATTAAAGTGGATTGTGACTATACAGTATTAACACTGTACTTATATATAGGGTCTTCATAAAGTCCTTGTGCACTTTTAAACTTGAATAACTTAGGCTGTAGGTAGGATAGAAACAATCGGTAAATGGCATTTAAAAGCAAACTGATTAAAGCTTTAGGACAGCTACAGTACACAATGCTAGACTTCATAAGTAATAACAAATTTATTTTTAAATAAGACGGAGCTCCGTGCCACTACACTCTGAACGTACGACAGTTCCTAAATGACGTTTTCCCAGAGAAGTAGATAGGCAGGGGTGGACCAATTGCTTGGCCACCTTGGTCACCTGACCTGTCGCTGTTGGACTTTTTAAGGGGACACATTGAAAGTATAGTTTACTTATCAAAACCACTTTCCTTGGTGGAACTTAGGGCTAGGATCACCCATGCAATTAGTGCAACTCAAGAGCAACTGGGAAATGTTTTCAAGGAGTTGGAAGATCGGATTGAGCACTGTATCACAATGGATGGTGGTTACATTGAAGTCTAGCATTGTGTACTCTAGTTGTCCTAAAACTTTAATAAATTTGCTTTTAAATGCCATTGGCAGATTGTTTCTATCATACCTACAACCTAAGTTATTAAAGGGCACAAGGACTTTATGAAGACCCTGTATACCTGGAGTACACGTATAATTTATTAATATAAATTTATAATGTATGTATTATGATAGAGTTTTGTAGGGTGTGTCTGTGTGAGATGCTAACTGTAAAGTAGCCTAATAACACTGTGCAGTAGTGTCGGGCAAAACCCACGCTAATACGCTACTATGCAGTAGTATCAGGCTACCGCATGGTTCGCATCTGTAAAAACCCATGTGACGGCACTACCGCGTTGTAGCACCAGTTACTGCACGTTGATTTAGTATTTGGTCATGTAAGTACTAAACTTTATGCTCAGTAACTACGACACATTAATGAACATGTAGACACACCCACAGGGCATGTCTACATGTTTCCTACAGTGACATAGCTATCATGGGGGTCTACACAGGATCACCAGCTACGCCACCATAGCGGCCTGCTCCCTGGTTAAAGTGCGCCGCTATAGCAACATAGCAGCAAAATCTAACCATGTGCCATGTGCATGGTGCAGTAACTACCCATAGTGCACTGTGCTTTAGTACTTCCTTTCATAGCAACATCGCCATACGATGATGTGTAGATGCACCCATAGAGACTATTCCTTAATCTCTGGTGATAAAGGTCTGCAAACTTCTTAGACCTTCTCCTGATGGATTTTCTCCTTCAAGGTGCTGCACGCACTGCCTTTTGCTTCAGTTGGAGCAGTCAGGGACTTAAGGATAAGCGCCCGCTTAAAAGTTTTATTAGACACAGGATCTTCCCAGTTTCTATAGTGGGTTCTTGGGCTTTGGGGCATTAATGTAATTTAAGGAGAGGAGTATACATGATGAGCAGATAACACGCGAGGTCCTGAGAGGCCGGTCACAATTCCCGTTAAAGAAGTTGTTTTGCCGTAACACCTTTTACCGTACTGCTTTTACATGCATTTGAATACTTGAAATGAGATACTGAAACATGGACCAGTGTAAAAAATTCTTCCCTATAATAGCTAGTCTTTTCCCTCAGCTAAGATGAACAGACTCAAACAATACGACTCCTTACCTGTAACTAACCTCTAAGCAGGGATGTTCAAGTGGAAGTGCCATGGGGAAAGTAGGACACGGCACATGTTGATGTGTATCCAGCAGAGCAGAATCACTAGGCTGTTTTTAAAAGGTAAGACTTTGCTTTTTTCCACTCCAATAAGTACAGATGAGAATAATAAATGCCCCACTATATACTTAGGGAGTTGTGCAAAGACACTTCTAATTACCACCCTTGCAACACCTAGGCCTGCTGCCCTTGTGCCCCTCTCTGAACACGGTACTCAGGGGTTGGACCTACCATTCATTTCCCACGGATCTGCTGCTCCACAGTAACTACGCACATATAATGTGCTCCCCTTAGCAGTGGCGGTACCTTAGCCCTCAGGGAAAGTGAGTTACTATGATTTAACATCTACTTTTCTTGGAGCGACAGTAGCTGGCATGTAGTAATACAATACCTGCTTTCACCTCTCAAAAGCTTATTCCCATGTCCATGCACTAACAAAGCCACCTTTGGTACCTTTCTACCACATGGAAGCTAGAAGCTTTCTTTCCAAAAGCCTCTCCAAATACTGCACTTGAAGATTTTAGGATTTTGCTGGCATCCAAAGCCTCTCTGGACCTTTTGGGCAACAACTTCAAGACGGCTCCTATATTTTCTCCCAGTGTTTAAAGACACAGAGGGTCATGCCACCGCTTTATGCAGTGTAGCTCCCCCGACTTCAGTGGATGCACTCATGACTTAACACTGCGAAGAGCCACACACTTGGACTTCACCTTGGACCTCTGGCATCCTCCCTGATTATTGACGGCAGACCCAGAGCCAGCCCTAGGATAATATCACAGCTATGGTTTCAGCACACAGTGGGTAAGGTCTGGCCTATTTTTAAAGCTGCTAAATATGCAAAGAAACTAAATTAGCATGTTGGGGGGAATTGCAGAAACAGCTTGAGGTTTTCTTTACCTTCTCTTGTGCATCTCAGCAGCTTTTAGCCCTAGTGTTTCCTACATTTAAAATGCTCCTGCTGCTCGGGTTTTGACACGGGGGCACAGCCCGCGGTAAAGCATGGCAGGCTGTGGTTTCTCTCTGCCAGTGCTACTTAAGGAAGCTTTGGAGCCCCGGCCATTTTTCAGTTCCCCATGTGGTCGGGGGAGGAGAGTGATTTACTGCTAGCTTTAAAAAATGTTCAAAAAAAATTATTTTTTTTGACAAAAGTCATGAAATTAATTCCTGTAGTTTTTTGGTCAGCTCTAGTTATATGTGAGCTCCTAATATTTTTGTCTTGAGCTGACTTTGTCGTCAGTCCTTTCGTTTGCATCCGAGGCAGCGTGTGCCAAATGTTTGTAAAAAAAATCATTTTTTATGCATTTTGCTTTTCCTTGATATTACCCACATTTCAATATCTTCCATGTCTTTAGTCTTTCCTGCCCTGCTTTGAGGCATATGCCTGCATCTTATTGACTGTAATAGGACCAATGCACATATTTAAGTGTTTAACCAAATAGAAACCCTACCCAAATCAGGTCCTTTAGCATTTCAATTTCGAGTCCTAACAAAGGCATTTTTAACCTGTCTCCAAAGCAGCAAATTAAATAAAATCATTAGTCCTGGTAGCATTCCATGCAAATGAAATAGTTCATGTTCTCCATCAAATTGGAAGTAAGCTTTCATTTCCAAACGCTTGGAATACAGGAATTGCCTGGCTCAGCTCATTCACTATTTTCTAGAGTTTACATTTGACTGCAAAAATGTTGACACAATGCTGCTTTGATGAATGCTGCCCAGAATCTCTCAATACGTTGCCAAAGTATAAGACCTTGGAGGAACTTGCGGTTCTGGGAGCATGAATCATTATGACTTCCAATAAAAGCTGATAAAGACAAAGACCAGGCTGAAAAAGAAGGAACTGGCTGGAAGCCAGTTTATCAAAGGGCCACAAAGAGACCATGATAAATACTGCAAGAAGTCAGTCGCCATGCAAGATTTCCCATTCTTGGGGAAACTAAAATATACAAAGAGGTGGAAAAATACATAGCAAGCCAACCCTTCTCTTGGACAGAAAATAAGAACAAACCTGCATTTGCTTTTTTCTGGAGCTCATAGCAATCATTGGAATATGTGGCTTTGAAAGTCAGCTAAAAACTACTTTTTTAGGTTCTTTGCCTCTCATTACGGATCCCAAAATACAAGATACCCTTCCTTAGGTCTGAAACAGGAGCAGACACAGGCTATTGCAAGACACAGGCTGCTGTTATTAGCCCAAGCCAAGTCTGCTTCTTTTTCAGGCCTGTGGAAGGGTACCTTTTGCCTGAAAGCTAGTCTTGAAATCTTTAATTGAACCAACTGCATAGTAGGGAGAGATGTCACCTACAAAAATCCTTTCCTCCGTGATATTTATGTCAATTGATGGGAGCTCGTTTTAAGACCAAATTAGGGGAGGATGATAGCGTAGCTCTTTAAAGAGAATATGTAAGGAGGCAAAATGGGTCACAGGATGGATGATGAAATGACGAGGTTTTTAGTCCTTGGGTTATCAAAGTTGTTCCTACTGGAGGGAAGATATTGCATTAGAAGTTCATGCAGGTATGAAGATAACTTTTTATAAGTTAATGGCAATAAAAAGGAGATAAAAACCTAATTTCGTCTTTTAAGGCAATCTTTAACAATTACAAATTGGGCATTCCTTTCAATCAGCTGGAGCTAGCTCTAGGCAGACCGGGGCCTGGATGAGATGAATCACATGAACCATCCACCTGGTTCACCCCCATGCTCCTATGCCCAATTACCTAGACCCAGACAAAGGAAAGCCCACAATGACCATAAGATGGAAGCACAGTTCAGCATATATAGTAGTAATATCAGAGCAGAAAATGTTACATAGGGTTATTGTTGTTTTCCAAAATACATGCATTATAAACCCCAGAAATTAAGACTTCAGATGATCTGAAAAGACATGCCGTAAACCACGTTAAAGGTAAGGACTGCACTATTAAGGTACTCTACTACCCTTAACTCTGCCCTACAGTGCAATCAGGCAATAACTACAAGATAATGAGGAAGGCATTTCAGTATCAATGGTCCAAGTTAGATGAACGTTTTTTTTAAAGACCATATTGTTTCACATGTCTTCCCCTCCTGTCATCACTACAGGGCAGTTCTGAACAAATGGGCACCTATAACACAATGGGGGAGATCCTCAGCCTCATCCTGACCCCTTTACCAGGGGTACAAGAACTAGAGGTCCTGACTCTGGCTGCAGTGAAATTCCCTTGGTACAAGAATTAAGCAAGACAGCTTTATGGCGGTTCTTCAAAGAGCCTTCTTACAAATCCTGGCATGGGGACTGCTGGAGGTTTAAAATATGGGAAGGATAGGGAACAGTCCAGGATGAGGAGGACTCAAGTCCGTCCCCCTGCCAGCCCTCCCATGCGCTGAGAGAGTTGCGTGCTTTGCCTCAGAGGTGCCACAGCCCTGAATCTCCATCAAGACTTCACCACCAAAACACACCCCATTATTTGGGCGATTCGGTCAGCTGGGGCGATTTTGGGAATGAAGAATGAACTGCCAGAGAGGTGGGGGATACTTAGTGTACTCCAGTAGTGAACTGCACAGCCCAGGGCTGTCCAAGATGACACCCTCGTCCCGAAGCCACCTCCACTCAGTTTTCCTTCCAACCCTGGGTCAACTGCCAACATGCTTGGGTACAGCACAGACCAGCTATTAGACAGAGTAGATGACTTAGGAATAGCCCTGTCTACTCCCAGTCCTGATTTCAGGCTTCTCCCGACCAGAGAACCCAAAAGTGGCCTTAAGGCTCAGAGCATGCAATACTATTCCAAGGCAATGACTCAGTCTAATTGCCAGACTGGTGCGCCTACGCTGGAAGTGGGGTCAGAAGGGAGTTTGTATAGATATGCCCTTAGAAACCCTGTTAGAGCATGGCCTGCAATCAGTATGCAAGACCTTGGTTTGATTGCTGCTCCCAACATACAAAGTTTTGAGTGGATGCTAAGCACACCCTTTGTCAGTCAAGTCAGGCATAGAAAAATCTCAGCAAAATCTGCACAGCAACGTGACTGTCAACTCCTGGCTTACTGCAACCACACAAAGGTTAGAGCTATTGCGTATCTGGTGTTAGATTTGCCTTTGGAGGGATGACACGCTGAATTTCCACATGCCACGAAACAGCAGTTGCCCTATTTCAGTAGCCTTAAGGTTTCCTTCCTCCAGAAGTACTGATTTTTGGGTATGCAGCACGGTAATTTACAGCTTAACTGTAGACAGAGGGAGTAGTATCAGGGAATTAATACCATTTAAGAAAAATCATCAAAATGCATTCAAGTCCATGAGTATTCAGACCAAATATTCACCGGGGTCTTTTTGTGAGCTCTTGCTTTGGTTCCATACATATCTTAAGACTATCAAACCCCAGAAAGCCAGACGACATATTTGCAGATGGCGTCAGCGGGATATAAATGGCATCCTCTTCCTGATGCTATTTATGAGCGCCAAATAAACGGCATGCATTAGAAACCATTTATAAAGGAGACAGTACTGAAATCCTGCTTTAACAAAAGATATCTGAGTGGAGAGGGGAAGAATATCTCTAATTATGGCTTTAGTGGCAAAATAAGCAAAGCACAGCAGATGGGTTAAAACCACCACCACTATTAGATAAAACATAGCCTGAAACATCTAGGAATGGAAGTTCAAGCTGAAAACGAATGCAGAAGGTAAGTCATATAAAAGCCACAAAAATAGCTTAGCTATTCTAGAACTTGCTAACAACTGCAAAGGGAAGATTAGAGAGAAGTTGGTACCTAACGAGGCAAACAGTGTCGTTCCAATCAATGGGACCGCTTGTGAAATTAGGTACTAGTCAACGGGAGTAGGGGCGGCAGAATTTGATACACTGAAGATTACTCATCGTCGGCAACGCTCAAGGCCAACAGAACAACTACGCCAGGATAAAAGAATGATGTAAAGACACAAACAAGAGAAACTAATCATCCCAATTTCCAGAGCTTTTTGACTCATCACTTTGTAAGCGTTTCAGGTTTCCACCACACCAGAAAGGCATTTCAGTTACCAGTAATCCTTCTAACAGAATCACAGTTGTAATAATTTATTAAGAATTTTGCTCCAAATCTTATCAAATGCAATCCAAGAAAGGATTTCTCCCCTCAGTACTGGATCTCCTGAAAAATGCTCGTGTCAGCTGGGGTAGAGTCATGCCAATGAAGCATCCAACACGCACCAGGCAGAGCGCTATGGAAGTGCCGTACAAGACACTAGCAAAGCAAGACCTTGTGAGTAAGCTTTTTCATCAGCATATACTAATGCTGAGGATTAAATGTATGAGTAATGAATGTTTTGGTATTTATCAACACTTCTATTCTATGCAGTGTTTTATTTTGTTTGAACCAATCAAGTCTTATTGACCAGCTCTGTTTAGGTCACTCAAGCTACCTTGTTACATAAAAATGTAGTAGACATACAGTAGAAACAATCGAAGATACAAATTTAGAAGCGATAATTATGGAATGCATACATTTACAATATAATTACACGGTAAAAAGGCATAAAAAGTCACAAAAGATTCGAACTTAAAAAAACCAAACACACATGGCTTTGGGTCATTTGGTTTGTACCCTCACATTCTTTTAAAGAGCAAATTTGCATCTGAAAAGCCCACCTGAAGGTGGTGCAATTGAAAACACAAAACATTTATCAGCAACTTTCTTTCATCAAGGCATAGACACTCCCAAAAGGTTGGCAGAAGCATGGCGAGGTGCATGACAAGGGTCTAAATGACTTGTACAGTATGTAATATAAATCCAGTTTTGCATTCCTTACCTCATAGCCTTTTTACAATATTTCCAGTAAGAGCTGGGGAAACGATGGCCTCAGTGTCTAACGTCATAGGATTCTATAAATACATCGGGACACACACACGTCCTTTGGGATTTTACATTATTACATACGCCACTGTGCTGTGACGCTGTCGGGCTCAAGGGAGATGCCAAACTCATACTCATCTAAAAACTTAGCTCTTAGCTGGGAGAGGAACGGGGCAGGGAGAACAGACTTGACCTTTTATAAAACTCCGATAATACAATTTTGTCAAATGAGTCATATATTCTTTAGTGCACGACCGCTGCAGTTTACTAATTTAAGGAGTTTGGGCAAGTTGTTACAGGGGATGGGTCTCTTCCTTAATCTTACCACTACACTCATGTGTGCTTTGTATGGAAAACTTTATTTGATAATAAAAATAGCATTCACAGACTTTCTCCTTCTTTGTTGCTACATCATATACATTGTGTCTGTTCCAAGGAAAGATGTTCATACTGGGTAAGTCCACAGGTACTTATACTAATGTTATGTATAAACCCAATAAGTCAAATAAAGCTATGAACAATGTCGTATTTATATATGCATAGTGTTTTATAAAAAAAGATTGGCCCACATACTGCTTTTCATCAACACAGAAAAGAGCATTATGTCTATAGCACATTGCAAGAAATGATGATCGAAGAACATAGACTGCATACAAGTGCTTAGTAATACACAAGCAGGCCCCACCATGAAGAAAGAAATCATATTCAAACCAACAAAAGCTTTAGAATTACTTATATAGTTTCCCATTTTAAAACAGCTTTACATACCTGATTCAGTTTACATTAAAATATATCCCCATGAATCAATTTGTTCCATTTTCAGAAATATAAACACGTATCACATTCCTCACAGCTAAATTTTGTCATAAATTCTCTTTTATACAAGAAAAAGGCAACAGTTTTTTTTTTCTCAACAGGTTCTATTAATTACAATTTAAACTGTACACACAATGATTGGCCATCTTCTTTTTCGTTTGTTTTTTTTTTGTTTTTTGTTTTTTTTTTTACAGTACCATGGCAACAACAGTGATAGACTTGCAATGGTTTTGTGTTGGTATGGAAAATGTGAAACAGTATACATGTACACACCAATGCACTGTAAAAAGCAGCAGTTTACTTTAGTGGTCCAACAGTAACGGCAAACATTTTGGCTCAGCTAGGCAGTAATCCATTAAAATCTTATACCAATACTACAGCAGACTTACCACACAACTTGCAAATCTAAAAAACTCAACTTAGCGACTCGCTTTGTTTTCTTGTTCCTGTTTACCCTTTTTTTGGCTGCTGTTTCATAGATTCAAAGTTTTACAGCATAACCAGGACCTACCATCCAGGATTCACAACCAGACGTTTCCATGGATTGCCTCTTTCTGCTCTGAAATGTGTCCTTGACGTGCCTCACTTGTAGCAAGTGCACTCCTTTTGTCTCAAAAAGGATGAACCAGTAAAATAAAACTCGAATCTACAGATAGAGAGAACGGTTTCCAATTTGGCAAAAAAACAAAAGCCCATTGGTTTTGGCTGAGCAGAAGGAATACACCTACTCAGTGAAGGGAGGACTTCTCTCTCGCAAATTCACCGTGCCTTTGTCCCAGTACCCCATTTCCGCTACCCTACTTCAAAGCAAACCGAACAAATCCCATGCATGCTTAGATTTCTGTCCGCAGACTTCTAGTAGTCGAGTAGGGCTGTGGCGGTACTGTCTTAACGAAAAATTAAGTGTTTTTGAGACCAACGAGAGATTGACAGTCTACTTTTGTGTCTTACACAAAGATGGCGGCTACCAGTCTTTTGCCTTCACGCATCCTTTAGAGGGGGCCTGAAAGTATAAACTGTTCATGGAACAAACTAGAAATTCCTTATCATGAATCATCTTGTGCTGTGTGTGGGTTTTTTTTTTTTCTTTTTATAAATATCCTTCATTGAAACAGTAGTCTCTTCAAACAGTTCTTGTTATCTTAGGAACATTTTCTTTTTTTCCCTCCTTAATTCCTTCAGCAGGAGTACGCCATTCCTACCGATACGTCTATTTTTCTTCTTTCCCCCATTCCCGCCCCTTTCAAACAAAATTCTACATACAACTTAGCAGTGAATCACTATTGAACAGTCTGGATCAAATTACTCAAGCTTGGTCATAAAATCTCTTACCTATATTATAACATTGGCTGCCCCCACGTACTCGTGGGGGTGGGGAATTGCTCAATAAAGGAATTTTTTTTTTTCCCCCTCAAGAAATCTACAGAGAATGTAGAAACAAAATTTTATAATCCTTTAGGACCAACATTTGGCAAGTAACTTCAAAAAAATGTATACACTGAAAAATACTTTCTTTAATATTATACATCAGGCACAACACTTTTGTATATATTTCTGTTATAAGGTTTCATCTGCATAAAACGTTTGTTGCTATTCGTAGGACCAGCAGGTGTCAGATTTTTTGTTGCGTAAGAAAACTAGGATACTTCTGGCTTTGCTGCTCTCATCTTAGAAACTTCAGTGTTGTAAAAGGCTGGGATGTGGCTCAGTGCATTGGACGACGCCTCAGATGCTGAGATCAGTGCTGCATTCTTTATACGGTCTCCTCCTCTGCTCGGGGGGGTGTCTTTTGTTAGCATCGTATTTCGAACTGTGCTCTTCCCTCTCTCTGTTGCCGACTCGTTCACCCCTGGTCCTTTTGTCAGGCGACCTCTCCCTCCTCCTGTCGGACGACTTCGCCCTTCGTTCGGGCGAGCTTTCTCTTTTCCGGTCTGGTGATTTCCTTTGATCCGTTAGTCTTTCGAGCGACCGCCTCCGCCGGCTAGGCGACCCGTCCCTCCTGCGAGTCGGCGACCTTTCTCGGCGCCTCTCGGGAGAAAGCTCTCTCCTCCTCTCGTGCCGCTCCCTTCGCTCCAAGGTATTGTCAGCACTCCTTGTCCCTTCCCTCCTCTTTTCAGGAGACCTCCTCTTTTGTCCATTTACCACCATTTTTTCTGGTTGTCGGCCTTGCCTCCTTTCCGGTGACCTGTCCTTTCTCCTGCCTGCGGCGCTAGCGCTGTTTTTAGAAGTTCCGTTCCAAGTGTGGTGCTCATTGGATTGTCTGCTAAACTCTCTGCTGCCTTTTGGGTCTTTAACATAAGTCCGCCTGTCCCCATGTTGTGATGATTTGTGAAGATCTGGTGGATAACTGGACTCCAATGATGGGTGTTGTCGTCGGTCAGATGGCACGGTTTTCACTTCCGATACATTTTGTGAACCTGTGGCTGGACTGTTCCTGTCACTGCTGGGGTCTGAAAAAAGAATAACAGCAAATTGTTTGGTACAAATGCATTCGGTCGGGCTGTGACACCATTTATCATTCCTCAGACTTCATTAGTGACAAAAACAAACATCTGTTAAAGCAGTCAGTAAAAGACTAACTGAAGCTTTTGTTAATTTAAAATGTAAACTGCAAACAATGAGAGTTATAGATTAGTATTGGTGCTTCTCCTCATTAGCTCTATTTTGGTCCAAGTTGCTATCATTGTTATGCTCAGCTCATCACACAGGATTTTATGTTTTCCCCCAAGTCCAATTTGTAATTTTTAAGATTAAAGTAAGTTCTTTCTAGTGAAAACAAAAGGGGGATTGCAGGACTTTTTTTTTTTTTTTTTAAAGATGTAGCTTCCAATAAAAAGGGCCTTTAGGAAGTGATTAGCGCTATCTTTTTGTTCTTTTGAAAGAAATGCCTCCTTAAAAAAAATGTATTTTGTGCGTGAAGCCTCATTTTAAATGACTGTAAAAGGATAGAGTAATATAATTGATTACTATGTTTTGAACCTACAAAATAATATTTTAAAGGTGTGATAATGAGACCATAATCATATAATTTCCATTGCACTGAATGTATTACTTAATCTCATTTAATTTTATTACGTTATGAAATAGTAATGGGATCGGTTTTGGTTTTGCCACGATTCAACCGATGATGATAGAAGTTATGATCTTTTTTTATTAAAGCAATGGAGGGACATTCTCATATGCAGGATAGCTTTGATTAGCACGTAACCTCCTGTTAATGCTTTTCAGTTCTACCAAACAGATCTGAACTACCTGAACAAGACAAACTGTAAAGCAAGGAAACTGTACCGTGGCTAAATTAAAATTACTCGTGCCTTTTGTTTTGGATGCTAGTAAATGATTTATCATAAACATGGGAAAACATTAAAGTAGTCACACTGACTTAAGGTGGGAAGCAGTTTTTCTTTGCAAAAGTAGCTATTGTAAGGCAACTCTACTAATGTTAAATACTAACACTTCCTAGATTCAGTTTGGGGAACACTCACTTTTAGGTAAAGCAGGTTGTCTTGATGACAACGACTGAAAAGCAAAACAAACGACTTAGCCCTCCTAACTTGCAAAACACGTAAATTTTCATTTTTCTTATGTGCAAGCTCTTTTACTAAAACCTCTCTCAATTCAGTTTTTTTTTCCTTCTTTCTTTCTTTCTTTTTTTTTTTTTTTTTTTTTTTTTTTTTTTGTGTGTGTGCGGGCCATTATTTTTGTGATTACAGATGCAAACCACTCTTGCAATTCATGTTGCTTCATTTATTAGCTTTTTAAAAAATCAAGATGATGGAGGACCATAGCTGCAATTGCTTGGTTTCTTGCCACCTGATTATTGCACAAGGTAAAAGCAAGGCTTAAATACATGTTTGGTTGTGTACTTACAATTCAAAGAACGTGGGATGCTCAGAATGAATTGCCGTACATATAAAAATATAGCAAAGCGGAAAGCAATGTGAGGGAATTAGGCCACAGCACAGAAACACCTAATATTGATTTTAGCTACAAACCGTAGTTTGATTATGGCCCATAAGGTAGAAGCAAGGCTCCCCGAGCTTGTCATTTCTCATACATGCAGCGATATTAGGAGGTATCATCGCTGAGGAAGGAAGAGCCCAGCACCAAGAAAAGTAAGAGAAAGAGAAAGAGAAAAGTAGAAAATTTAGATTCCCTAGAATAAAGATGAAAGAAAAAAAATTCTTCATATTTTATCTTAGAATAAAGAAAGTTTATTTTTCCAGTCAGATTGTCTAGGCTTCACCCAAATATAAAGCTGCAAAGACAGCAGTTGTTGTTATAGTGACATAATTAGACATCTAAGAGGTGATTCAATAACCCAGACAACTAAAGCATCCATTTTAAAAGACAACTGGAACAGCGACACAGAATGTCATTGAAAAAACATTAACAATCAAACAACAACGGAAAATAAAGTCCACCGGAGACCACAACATTAAAAATAAGTACAAAACTCATTACAAAAATATACAGCCTCGTAGAGAAGCATGTTCCAATCAAGTCAGAAAAATATTGGAACTGAACATTATTCGAGTAATCGTTCGCAACTGCAGTGAACAGAACTGAAGGAACTATGCCCCAAATGTTACAAGGACGCTCTTTACAGTAGCACGGCCCCTGCGCGTTAAATCCTGGCTTCAATTTTAGTGACTTGATTTATTAGTAGCCAAAAGAAAACGGGTGTTGGATCTTCATCCTCAGTGCAACAGACATATGCTTTGAAACGTGAAGCGCTTAATTTACAGCGTATTTACGATGTCTAGCATATGATACAGTACTGTACATCCAAGGAAGAATCGGAAAAAGACAAAAGTAGAAAGAACATTACATCATTTCAGTGCCATTGTCAAACCTCTGGCGTGCTGTTTATAGTACAGAAGCATAACCCCACCATTTCCCTTCTATAGTACTGAATACCTTGAATGCTAGATTTCAAATTGGCCATTTAGGTTCAATTCTACTTAATGAGCAGATGAGCGGAAACGCTTGAACATGATACAGTAAATAAAAAGGAAAAAAAAAAATCTAGTTAACATATTGTGCAGAATGGCTCGAGTTTATTTTCAGGAAATGGAGTGAAAAGAGGCAGAACGTACTGACACAGCAAGCACCTGAAAAGGGGGAGAAGAGTACAGGCGGCATCTCTGCTAGCATCAGTTTCTACAGAAACTTCAAAGCCCTTTGCTGGGAAGTCAGCCCTGCATCGAGGGCATAGTATGCCATAAATAGCTCAAATAAATAAGACATTATTATAATAATAAATAGAATGCTATACTATGCCGTCCAGCGCGTTGGCTAATCAACTCGAGCCAACAAGTGGGGCAAGGAATTCAAGCGCGAGTCCGAGGAAATGTAAGGTAGCCATGTTTCCTTTAAGACGGGCGCTAGAAACACTGTCTTATAATCTCTCAACCTCCTTACACCTGACAAATTACTGATTTGATACCAGTAGAAACGATAGGAGAGGAGCAGTGGGAATAACGCTGGCAGGCCCAATTCAGGTATTTCTGCATTAATGTTCCTTTCATATATAGTGACATAAATACTAAGGGAAGCCAAAAGCCTGTAAACCATCTCGGCATTCATGCCTCTGGATATAGACAAACTAAAGAAAAAACAAAAACAAAAAAAAACCCTGATGTTTCAAAAAGATGACCCAGGATTTCCATTTTTTTTTTTGCATTAGAGCATTATTTGAGATAACAATTCAACCAGTGAGGATCAGTTTGGCACAGTTCAATAACATTCCTTGTTAGGTTGGACGAGACGATAAGGTTTTTTGTTTTTATTCCCCCCCGCCCGATCACCAAAAAATACTGCTATGATGATCGTGCCTTACACTGCACCCCGAAGTCCATGGAAGCAAGCAAAGGATGGAATGTGGAGAAAACTCGGCATAAGCAAGGCAATTAACTGTATGTTGCAAAGGTTGGTAAGACACTGGTGAGAAAGGAAAATAAAAAGAATCCCCGCTTCAGATCTTGAGACAAATCATTCATGGAGAGATGCCGGGATAGAAAGGAATGTTTTCATAGTTTGACCCACCATATTCTGGTACTGAGCCATCTCCGCGTTTCAGAAAGAGGCGGACCCTACGGCCACCATTTTTAATCAGTTCTATGGCCCGAGCATGCTTCATGTTCTTGGTGGTCTCCCCGTTGATCTCTAAAATTTCATCGCCAATCTGTCAACATGATGAAAGAGGAGAATCAAGGATTAAAACCGGGCCGTGGCACAAGTACATCCCCTCAAGTGTGTCAATTAAAGGAGTGCAGCCTTAGCATAGTACTACATTGGCATTGGAGCTTTTGAGTGTCGCTGGAAAATGCAGACTCTTATAGATTCACAGTGCTGGGAGGGAACTCAAAAGTCATCGGGTCCACTCTTAAAGGCCTCCACTCAAGAGGGGTGTAGACACCCAGGGAGTAGGGCCGTCTTGAACCGAAGGCTTCTGCCTTAGCAGCCCAGCACTCCAGCCACTGGGTTATCACCCAGGGGTTACCTGTATTTGAAGGCCAAACTTTTTGTGAATATTTTCTGGCTGCCTTACAGCTACTCATTGGGAGGGCCAGGGGCCTCTTTTCACTTGGATGCCGAGGCATGATATAAATCTGCAAACCTGGTTTTAGATATTTAACAGCTTATCAAGAAACACAAATAACAGTTACATAGTAGACCCTCTACATACTAATTTCACCTATATTTATCTCAGTGGAAAGTCTGGTCCTGGAGGTCTATCCTTAACCAAGACTCTTTCCAAATTGCAGAACCCCTTGCACTGTGCTCAGAAAGAGAGAGTACTTTGGTCACAAAATTATGGCGACAGATAATGCTGGGGTTGTGCACAGTACATGCAAACCTACAAAAAACATGGGGGACCTTTTCTCTAAGTGTGTAATCATTGTAGTCTCCAATTTACCAAACATATTTTTTGATTAAGCTTAACGTGCTCACTCTCAGTGGAATCAGGTTATGTAGTCCTGTGTCTATATAAGCATATTATCTAGTCCATGTTTATAAATGTAACACAATAACTTATCATACACAAAGGGAAGGTAGAGGTGGAAGGTCAGGTCAAGGGTTGCGTCAATGAAAAATTATGCTATTCTTTGTAACTCTCTGGTGATTGTATCTTACAGATCTCTCTCTCTCTACCCATTGAGTGGAAGATATCACTGCATTGCAGCCCCAACTAGGACCTACTGGTTTTTTACCTCAAGTGTAACAAGTCATGCACTCAGCTCTGGAGGACCCTGACTGTTGGCCATTGCAGTTCCTTGGTGCTTATACCTTACTAAGCCTCTACAGAAATGTGGTTTGTTACAATCTGCATCAAACAAAAGTCTAGCTCCCTCCTGCTATTGTTTAGGGTCGTGTTCGTTGGCTGAGAAATGGGATTGACTATGGAAGGAGGTGGTGTCAAGTCCCAGGAAGTTCCTCTGCTTGAGGCTGAGCAGAGCATCCTTTGTTAACCTCTTCCTCTAAAGGCTTGTATGCAAGTCCCTGCTGACTACAATGGGAGCTAGTTTTAGGACTGTAGGAAACGAATCCCCTTGGCCAAAAGAAAACTTTAAATCCATCCCGATTTTATTCAGAATAAGTCAAAGACCAGCAGAAAAAAAAATTGCAAAGAAACAACTTTCGTCTCAATTCATATGATTTTCAAACTCCTTGTTATACATACCCTCATCTTCCCACATCTCTCTGCTGGACCATCCTCAGCTAACCGCAATACATAGAGATCCATATTATACTCTCGACCACCTCTCAGGCTAAAGCCAAACCCTTTGGCTCCTCTTTCCAACTCAACGGTATAAAAATCCTGGTCCTGCTGCGAGGAAGATAATTTGGACAGAAAGGAACAAGAAGTTGAACTCTGTTCTATTTCCTGCTTGGAAGATATTCGATGTTGGACATTACATTGTTTCAATAAAAAGAAAATTAAAAAAAAAATAAATCAGGATTTGTTGTCACAGAAGGGCATTGCTTTTGAAGCCCCAAACTGAGTGCTTGATTACAGTCTGTGGAAAACAGCTTGGACATCCGGTAATGCCTCTCCCTCCTTGTTAGCAGCTGGTACGCTCCCTTAAAGACAGCTAAAGTGCAGGCAAGACTTCTCTGTGCAGCAGAAGTGATGCTCCTCTCCCATGAGGATGCTCAGCCATCACTAACGGGAGAGGTTATCTCTGCAATTGCCAATGGAAGGGGATGCACCTGTGAGAGAGTCTTTTTAATAAGATGTGGCCTACACGGTGAAAATAAATCACGGCACCCCAAGTGCAGCCCATTCCCTCAGCTCTGATATTTTTTGGTCTTCTGAATCTATCTCTTCCGTGCACAACAATAGCTCCCTCAAAACCCACACTGCAGCAAACAAACACATAAATTATTACTGCCGTACAATATTAGCTGCCGTTGTTTTCAGTCGTGATTGCACCTCTGCAATTGAAGTGTTTGTCATCTGAAACAACATCAGCCCTCATTAAGAAGCTAATCAGTGAGCCTTCTTTTTTCAGCCCGACGGGGTGAGGGAATATAGCCTTGCAATCGGGTTTTCAGAAGGAGACAGCTCCAGCAGCTTGGAGACAAGGCTGCATGGTAAATAAAGCAAATTAGAAAGGCGGCTCTTACCTGTGCTGCTTGGGGTGGTTTGAAATCAAACTGGGACTCCTGCTTTGGTTTTGTGTTGTTCCTGTTGAAATGATCGAGAGAGAAAGAGAGAGAAAACAGACGGCTCGTGGGAAATGGAGATGACTGAGGAGTAACCAAAGAGAGAGCGTATCAAAGAAATGAGCTGACCTGTTCTCCTGTGGTATTTGCTGCGGAGTATGCGTGGTTGTAATGGTAGCAATTTTTTCTGCATTGGTCAATAATGTAGCGTTGGAGGATTCTGTGAAATAAAGCGGATGGCACCATGAGGGAGGCTCTTAATTAGATAATTCATTCAAAGACTAATGCGGGCTCTGCCGAGGCATTTTATTGGGAAGTATCAAATGCATTTGTTAAGAGTGTGCCTTAGAGGGATATGCCGGGTTCATATTTCCTATGCCCAATAATTGAAAAGGGAACTACATAACTAGATAACCATTAAGCATTTATTTAAAAACACACTGCACAACAATTGCCCAGAAACCTTTAAATATATAGGGAGCCTTTAATAAAGAAATGCTGATACTAGAAGGATGGTAAAATGTCTTTTGTCCCATGGCCTTATGTAAAAATACAGCTGTTGAACCAAGACTTGAATTTTCCATGCTATATTCCTCTTTGCCCAGCTTTTTCTTGTGATCGTCATTAGATCTACAGGATAGCTCGTTTCATTTCCACCTTTTTTATCTTAATAAAAATAAAGGGTCCTAGACACTAACCAGTTGGAAAATGTTGTCGCAATATCTGCTGTTTCTGTCGCCCACGCCTTGTCAGTAACAAAGAAAAATTTTGAATGTTGAAGACACCATCTCCAATTCCATTATCATCGAAGAAAGGAACAATAATAAAAAAGCCTGCACCAGAAACACTGCCAGAGCTTGTAAATGTAAACTGCATACAGCAAGACGCTCCATTAATGTAATGAATATTATATTTTATGTAAATTGGATTTCTTCTCCAGTAACCAAATTCATCAGTGTTTTCATCAATCGCAAACAAAAAAAAATCTAAAAACAGCACAAAAAAATTTAAGAATTTGTTTAGGCTGTTTGGGCAAGATGCATTTCCTTTCCACTTGCCCCTCTTTAAGCAAAGGTTGACTCTCCAAAGACGAATAAAGATCTTCCAGTATTTTATTTTGTGATTAACAATATGAATCTCCCACAACAATCTCCAAATTTGGAAGATCACACTGGATCTTTTTTATCGGAGCAAGAGAAAATATCACACCACCAGTGCCTCTCTTCCTCTGAACTTGTAACTTTAGTTACGACTGATATCGAATAAAATCTTGATCCAAGCCTTACTGAAGACGATGGGAGTTCTCTATTGGCTTCCTGTGTCGGACCTGAAAGACTATTGATTTCCTCACTTCTCAAATATCTAACAAACTCCATGTTCCAGCCCTTATTGTTCTTTGCAAAGTATATTGTACATTCAGGGCCAACCACTTCCCCTTTGAATGATATAACTGGCATTAGATATAGACAAAAATAAGTGCTCAGAATTAGTCTGAATCGAGCTCGCCTGGAAGCTAGGGGAGTTAGATCACAGATTTCACTAGCGGTAGAGCTAAGTCAGTGCTGAGTGCTTCTAAAAGTCCTATTCAGAACTAATGACTGGCCTAAGAGCAGATATTGGTTTGAACATCCACTTTGGGGGGGGGGGGG
>NW_017728997.1:14716892-14734081 GCF_001723915.1 Gavialis gangeticus | reverse complement strand
CATCCTGGAGAAGATAGAGGTTAAAGTCTAAATGCACAACTGATTTTTGTAAAGAGGAAGACACACAGTTCACTGTTAAGCCATAAGAATGGGAGACCGGGTTTCTATTTTCTTTGGTGCTGGAGGCTCTCTAAGGCAATGAACCTATAACGAACCGAACCTAAGAACCAAACCGACAAGTTTCCCTTGAAACTGTGTTTGCAACATGGGTCAAAATGTTGCAGCTGAGGCCCATTTCAGCATTGGCAATAAATGGCTCACACACGCATTCAAAAGTTCATGTTAACTTGATCCTGAATACTCTTGGTGCACACAGCCTCAGCAAAAGCTGAGAGGGGCATTAAGCGAGTATATATGCTAGGGGTGGGCAAAATGCGAGCCGGGGGCCAGATGCGGCCCACCAGGCCATTCTATCTGGCCTGCAGGGCCCCTAAAAAATTTAGAAAATAAATATTAATCTGCCCTGGGCTGTCTGTCATGCAGCCCTCGATGGCTTGCCAAAACTCAGTAAGTGGCACTCCTCCCAAAATAATTGCCCGCCCCTGATATATACACAGAGAAATAATTTGACAAGTGAAAAAATCCTGCAACTTCTTGCGTGGCCTTTTGCAAAGGGTGCAGGTAGAATACTGTATTCTTACAAATATTCCTCCCCGGATACTGGATTTAGTGTTTCAGAGGAAAGATCATCATCTAAAGTGGCTGCAAATCAGTGGTGTGCATTTAAAATAGTAGGCAGCACTTTTATGTTTGGTGAGTTAACCAAAGTACGGGGAGTCTCAGAGAAGTTGTCTGGAGAACTCACAGCCAACAAAAATATCCATATTTCATTAGATTAGCTTTTGAAACCATTAGCGTAATTGAAAATGAACATGTGGAGAAGGGAGAGCAGAACCACTGAAAGCCACAGGAAAATGCACTCGCTATTCAAAAGACCAGAAGAAGCCGTTCCCTTGCAGTCCCGGACAGTAACAATTACAGAATCAAAAGATGCACAGTAATACCTAGGATTATCTTTGTAGTCAGGTCTGGTCATTAGGAAAGCCTCCCTGCTGCAGGCAGTTGCAAAAATTAGCAATAATAAATACTCAGCACTTATACAGTGATTTTCGCAGGAGGAGCCTCCTCCTCTTCTTGGCGGGGTAGATGCTACTGAACAAGCTGAGGTCTCTGTAAAAATGGCACAGGCCCCTTTGCAGGAATGGCAAAGTCTGGAGACCTCAAGGCCGTCTTTATGCCTCTTCAGAGACGCAGTCTGAAGTAACCGTGGTTTGACACACAAGCCACGCTGAGCTTCTTGATTACTTTTAGACTTGTCCACGGCAATTTTCTGTTTGCTAATGAGCTTTCATTCATAGCATCATCAATTTAATGGCCAGAAGGAACCGTTATGATAATCCTCTCTGACCTCCTGCATAACAGACCAGAGAGTTTCATCCAGCCAAGACATGACTTCGGGCTGAACCGAAGCTTACAAAGTTGCGCAATCTGGATTTGAAGGATTCAAGTGACCAAGTCCGCTGAGGCCCCAGATCACTGCTCCAATGGCCGTTGCCACCTTCTTTTAAAACGCAGCCTTTATTGCAACTTTAGCCTTCCAGGCTGAGTTGAAAGCAGAATAAGGTGTCTGCCTCTCCAGTACAAAACTCCCAATCTCCTCTGTCCTGCTCCTGTTTGAATTGCATCCTCTTACCATCTAGTTCCTTGTTCCTGTGGACACTGGCAAGTTCACGGCAAAAGAGGGCCAACTCAGAACTACAAATGGCATTAGCAAGTGGCTGGTGCTTGAATCAAGGGAAGAAGGTGGTCAGAAGCTTTCCTGGGTATTTACTGAATGCCAGAGTAGTATATGCTTGCACTAATATATTTTAACTACAGATACCTGGATAAAGTATGGGTTTCCTCCTCCTCATTAGCTGAGTGGGCATGGCTTCAAAGGAAAGGGAGCAGGCACCTAAGATGCCTATGACTCTCCCTCCGGCCACTGTCAAAACCAAGCCTCATCCACCAGAGAGTGGTGCAAAGGTGTGTACTCATACTCAGGACCTGCTCAACCTGTCTAGGTGGATGCGGCAGGATGGAGTGGGCAGGCCTTGTTTCCAGACAGGGAGTGGTTGAGATCTGCTCAGCTTCCACTCCGCTCCACTAATGCAAGTAATATTGTAGGCACTCCTGCATGAGGATGCTCACCTCGCTAGAAAGCGGCTTGGTCTTAAGACCATGGGTTTTTGCCCGATTCATTCAGATGCCCCTAATGCTAAATTCTGCCCTGAAAACAAGAGGGTTCAATACATGTTTCTGAAGCGTGCTGAATTCATCCAGCACGCAAGCCTCAGCAGCCTTCTGTGAATAGTCTGGGATGAGACGAAGACTTCAAAGGGAATGCAACATTTTTGCTCCCTGGTAGGTTGTGCTAAGCATACCAAGCAGATCAACAAATTTCTCTTCTTCACAGATGCAGTTCCACAAGTCTATCTTTAGCTTCCTGTATCCCAAGAGTTGGCAAGGGTCAGCACATTGGAGGTATTTCGGTTAACATTTTACACAAAGGCTCAGGCAGCACAAGGAACACCTTTCCTGAAAATCCTCTCCTATTTCCCCAACTTGAAACAAGAAGTGAAAAGCTATCTGAGTGACTGTAGCGTTCCCGTGTAGATCTAATAGCTCCTATAAGTACCCCTGTCTCCTTTGCTGAAAGGCTATCTGTAACTTCGTACTTTACAGCTCCTGGAGTATCCCATTAGATTTTCCTCAAACCACCAGACCCAACAGAGGCTACTTTCTCCAAAAAGGCTGCTGCAGTCAGAAAGCTGCATTATACCAAGTCAGCTCAGCGTGGACCAGCAAAACACTGGCCATTCAGCCCTACAAAGGACACAGGCATCTACTGCATCCAGTTTTGTTCCGTGCCAAACACCATCTTGGGTACAGAAAAGTGCTATTACATCTATGTACTTTTGCAGGCTATTCATTTATATACCATGAGCACTTCCACTGACTTCAAGGCCAATTTCAGAGGCACAGCTCAGGAAGGCAAATTTAAGCAGGTGCATGAGTCTTTTCAGAATCAGGGGCAAAAACCAGAACGAAGTGCATTATTAGCTACAGTATGCGAATGGAGTGTGGACCACATTCTGCCCTTGCAAAGAAGTGTGCAACTCTTATGGGCATCCAAGAGGCTTCTCCAAGCAGAATGTATCTACATATATACATGGGCAGAGGCTGTGTGTGCATTTGTGTCTCTCCACAAGCTCCCCATTGATTTTGCAATGGCTCTCTAGGGATCTATCATCCGCTTTGCACCCTGTCCCAGAGAAAAAACCAACATTGCACCTCTTGATTAAGAAGCAAGTGCATACACTTTAGTGATTCTGCACCTCATCCATATGCATCAGAAATCAAAGGGAAAAATGAATACTTCCTAATGGGTGCTGTCCTAAGAGGAAAAAAAAAATCCCATTCCACAATCTGTAGTGCAAGGCATTCCCTTTCTACCTTGCACATTTTGTCTTGGTGCACTGAATGAATGTTAAAGCAGTGATGTTCTCCAGTATGATTATCAACCAGCCCTCCCTGACTGCCAGTATGGAGGTTATGGCAGCAAAATAACGGGGTAGAGAAAGTGAGATAAACAGTAAAAGGAGAAGAGGTACCACTTTTAGTGTGTTGGCAGGAACAACCCCATATATTAGTTTGTGAGCGTGGCAGACAATTCAGTCCAACTGGCCTAGGACTGTTACACACCTAGAACATGGGAGGCCAACACTTGTGAACACATCTTGGTAGTTGGCATGTTAAAAACCTCATCTGTGTTGTTATGTGGCCTTTTTTTTAATACACTCCTAGACTGAGACTCTCAGATGCTTGCATGCTTGATGTTAGCAAAAACACCATGAAGTTCAAAGGGAAGAAGACAACCTCCCAAATTCTTCAGTTGCAGCATCA
The DNA here is from genome assembly GCF_001723915.1 of Gavialis gangeticus. NCBI lineage: Eukaryota > Metazoa > Chordata > Crocodylia > Gavialidae > Gavialis > Gavialis gangeticus. Next base: position 14,730,136 of record NW_017728997.1, on the reverse strand, counting down.
TCAGAGAACAGTTTGACCCTTTCTTTCTTAATTTACCTTTTTGTTGTTGACTTTCTTTCCCTTCAGTCTGAACGGCTCAATGACCAGCCTTATTTGCAAATGCCCCAGCTTAAATGTGTTTAATATGGCATTTTGTTTTTCCCATAATGCTACAAGAAGGATTTCCAAGAAGAAAGCTGCCACGTTTTAGCCATGCGCATGAGACAGGAAAACTTCTCTGATAGGAAGATTTTCCAACCACTCAAGATTTTTTTCCCCGCTCTCCAGATATCATTTTTTCTCAGTTTGGGTCAGATGCTAGAACAAGGTAATGAACCATTTTTCTGTCAGAGTCGTTCCTCTAAAATTGGCACATGCAGGCCTGTTCAGACTCTGGTGAACTGATATATAGTAATTGTATTATTCATGAATACTCAATTTGCTGGAAGCAGCACAGGCTCACATACCATTTGACCAGCATAAAAAGCCTTATACACATGCAGTATATTTTGTCTTAGCTATAAATAAACAGGACATGTCTAGTCTCAGTACATTTTAATTTTCGTAACTAAAAGCATGACAATCAGACTCCTGGGCTGCTTTAGAAATCACAGCTGGAACCACGGGTTCATCTCTCATCCAGAGAGATTTAGGCACCATTGAATTCTTTTTTTTTTTTATCCCTTCCCTACACAGGAAATAGGGTGTGTAAATCTTTCGTGACCCTTTGAAAATCCCAGGCTCAATTCACAATTTCTCTCCAGTCTTTTAAAAGCGTTCCCTGCCACAGCACAGTTCATAGATGCAGTACGAAACATGGCTTGGAAGATAGAGAGTGAAGTATAAGTGACAGCAAGCTGTTTCCAAGTCAGACGGTGACGTGAAACGATTTCGTTTAATAGTTTTGGTTGCAATGACCTATCTTACTCAATCCAATTTCTCCTTAATCACCCTCTTTCTATATTTAATTGAGTTTTCTGGACTGCAAAAAAAGTACTGAGTGATTCTAAAAATAATCATTAGAATTGTATCTATGCCGTCAAATGTCATAACCATTGATTTCGCTTGAAAAGAACCAGGTAGCACGAGAAAATTTCTGCAGAGCAGAAAGTTTACGCTATGGACCAATCCAGTGCATAACGCTGCAATCAATGAAAGTACAGGGGTTCATAATAATTTAATTTACTACAGAAGTTTCCTGGCATTTATGTCTCCTGCCTTCTTAATGTCATGGTCAGGATCAGCTTGGGGAATCCTAGATATAAGGCAGACACGTTTCTTTATTTATTATAAGGACTCTGGGTCTCCTAAAATAGTCAGCTGGGAGCCGGCAAACACCTCCAGGATCAAAGCACCTTGACAAAATCATTTCATGCTGGACCAGGATCGTTCCCAAAGCTACCTGCACATCATCTTTCCAAACAGTTTAAAAACACAACAGTACACTTATTCCCTTTTGTGATCTCTTATGAAAGACCCAAGAACCAAGCAAAGGTCCAATGTCAGCAAGGGACTGGGTCATATTCATACAATCATAGACAATGAGGGTTGGAAGGACCTCAGGAGGCCACATCTAGTCCAACCCCCTGCTCCAGGCAGGACCAGCCCCGACTACATCATCCCAGACAGTGTCTAGCCAGATCCTGAAAACCTCCAAAGATGGAGAGTCCAGCACCTCTCTAGGTAAACCACTGCAGTGCCTCACCACCCTCCTAGTGAGAAAGTTTTTCTTAATATCCAACCTCAACTTCCCTTGCTGCAGCTAGAGCCCATCGCTCCTTGTCCTGTCATCTGCCCCCACTGAGACCAGTCCAGCCCTCTCCTCTTTGCAGCTCCCCTGCAGGGAGGTGAAGGCTGCTATTATATATTGACAGAAAGAGGCTATAAAGACACAGCTCCAGGACAGCATAAGCACAGGATCTCAGAGAAACAAAACACGACCAGATCACAAATCTGGTAGGGTGGAAATGGAAACCTCAAACTGACCAGAAAAGCCACGGAGAAGTAAAGCATTTGAACAAAGACAGATGAACGTATACTTTACCATCGCCTGGAATGATGCGCAGAGTGACTGTGTTTCCTGCTTCTTTAATCAAGTTGACAATGTCCGAATGTGACTTGTTGGTGATGGAGCATCCATTAACGGCCAGGATCCGGTCCCCTACTTTCAGCTTGCCGCAGCGGTCTGCAGGGCTCCCCTCAATTATCCGACCTATTTTGTGAGGCATGGCCACACATGCATTTCCTGCTTTATTGTTTGTTTGTTTGTTTTTTGTGGGTTTTGGTTTTTTTGGTTGGTTTTTAATCGTTTATATACATGGGAATATGGTGAAGGGAAAAAGGAGAAAAAGGGTTGAAAAGGGAAAGAGAAGGTTAAGGGTTAATTAATTAATGCATCAAGCAAAAGTTATTAAAGGATAGCTTGGCTGCCAGTGTTCAAAACATTGGCAAGCGACTGTGAGGGCAAAGGGCTTTGCTTTAACTGACTGCCATTACAGGGAGGCGTTGCACCAATCCCCCAAGAGTCTCACCCTTTGGTTTCTTTAGAGACGGCGGCATTTTTATAGACTACAGCTGCACTTGGCAGCCTGAAAATCATCCAATTGAAGTTTTGTTTTTGCATTTGCAAAATATGAAATTGCTAATAGAGAGCTTAAACTTTACTCGTCTGAGATGGCAACGGTGTCAGCCTCTCCAGGCCTCGACTGAGCCAGTGGCTGCTCGAGCTTCTGCCAATGTTTTGTTCTTTCTCAGTTTAGAAAGATCATCACTATGCCTGCTACGGAGTAAACACTCCCACTTTCACCACAAAGACCCCATCTACCAGTGTCGCAGGGGGTGAGCAGTGAGAAACCGATTCTTTCATTGTGAACAAAGGAAGCGCTAGGGAAGGCACAGGACCACTAGAGATGGGCCAAGACTGACACGCGGGACTTGCTCGGTACCACCCACCACCTCAAAACCACTATTAATTCTTCCCCTTTTATGAGCTTAAAAGTTGATTTGGTTGGGGAAGAGAAGCAGGGACTGAACGCAGACCCCTGGCTTCAACAGCTCTAAAACCACAAGCAAAACAGTCCGAATGTCTCCGAGATGTATCCAGCAAGAGCATTTTGGGATGAATGCACAACAGACGCAGGACAGCCCACAACAGTCACCTGGCCCTGCAAATGGAGGACGCATACAACTCAGGACATACAGCCCCTCCAGCTTTCCTTGCATTGCTGGCAAGCCCTATATACATAGCCCATAGTCAGTGGAGCATGAGATGGTAAGGCGTGAGATGACGGCTGTATCCACCATGCATTCATCCTCAAGATGCGCTTGTGCACCTCGGCCGTAATCCTTTATTTGATTAGTAGTTTTAGAGATATGCGCTGTTACAGATGTAGTAATACTTGAAAAAACTATAAAGAAAGGGCTAAAAATGGGATATGAGGTAATGTGACAAGGCTGGAGAGGCACACGTGTGACTTGCTGGAAGAGTGATTAGACATGGGACGCCGTTTCTTAACAGTGAGCAAGGTTCTCCTGCAATACAAAGCCTGGCTTGCTCCTTTCAGTCGAGGTCGTGTGGGTTTCAGAAGCAGAAATTAATATTTAGTCGATCCAGTGTATTGACCACGGACGTGAAACCCCACACTAAGGGGACCAGGGGGAGCTTCTCAACCAGTTCAGCCCATCTCTAAAGACAACCCATGAAGGAGGCACAAAAACTACAGGGACAAGGCAAGCGCTGCATAGCTGAGGGCAAAGCATCTCATGCGGAGTATCGGGAAAAAGTTTGATGTACTTGAAAATTCAAGGAGACACAGTTACAGGTCAAAACATATCAAGTGAGGACCCCCTGGAGAGGTTACATTACACCAGCTTTTATTTAGCTAATGGTTCTGCCTAGAATGAACATCATGCTTTACATCAGCTCATCACAGTCTCTTCAGGGAGGAACAGTGCTGTATATTTTCTATTTCACACTGCCCTTCCCAACAATCCCTCTTAGTGTCTGGAGGAAGAATTAGAAATCTCCCTTGCAATGCAACTTCCCAGCTAGATGAAGGCCCAGGGAGGTATGCACAAACAGGCCATGTTGATGCATGTGCTTGCCTTTAAGTGGCCAAATCCACTAAAGAAGCAGAGGAACAAAATACTTGTTATTCCCTATTCTATGCAACCATGTGCTTGGGAGGAGGAGATGGAGGGCAGGCCAAGTTAAGGCAATGCGCTATCATTTTTGATGCAACTTTTCATTATCTTCCATCACAGCAAGCACTAATAATGCACCAATCCCTAGCTATCAGCATGCTCATACCCTTAAGGGCAGTTAGGAGCATCCCTCTGAAACGCAGAGAGAAATTAATCACTTTTAGGAGGGGCTGGTTTCAAATCTACGGGCCCTCCATGGACCAGAGGCAGCATTTCAACTGGGTTATTTGCTCCATTGGACCCAATGCTCCTTCTTTCTGGGATCCTCCTACTCCTCTGCTGGGAGAGAAATCTAAAGTTTGAATTCGTACCTATTGCCAACCTGCCCGAGAGCGATCTCAAGGAGCACGGGGCACTAGCACTCCTGGCTCTGCTACTATTCAGAGTTCACAAGGTCCCGCTCTTCTGATCCCAGGGTTCGACAAAACCCAGGAGGCCAACACCTACTAACTCTCAGCCTCCAATTATGATGCCAAAAGTGGGCCACACCGATGAATTTTAATTTAAACCCTGGCTAGCCTCAGTGCACTGCAGCATGCGTCCCCTTGCCTCGTTAGAGCGACAGCTTTCAGGACTTACCGAAGGTCGTCCCCGCCTCCGGCCTGCTCACAGAAGACACAATGACAAAGCCAAAGCCTTCGTTTTCTCCACGCCGGATTTCCACGTCGTACGGCTGCACCACGGTGCTGACCACACCACTGCCGCCACCCCCTCCGCTGCCGATGCCGCTGGTGCTGCCGCTGCCGGAGCTCACGGTGTTTAAGGAGTTTTGGCTTCCCTGCGGGGTACGTTTTTCCTCTGTCAGGGAAGCAGGCTGGTTGCTGCTGTGATGCGAGGAGGCTGGAGAAGGGACTTCGTTCTCTGCTTTTGGAACTGCAAGAGAAAAGCACAATTCTCACCATGTTGGCGGCACGGCCCTGGTGTTTTTAGCAGTCTGGAGATGAAGTTCAGCTACAAAAAATAAAGGGCCTGGGATAAATGACAGGACAGGTATATCTCCAACTGGACCAACATCTGCTCATGCCAGATGCTGCTGGAGCTGCTGGTTGTTACCTGCACACTGAAACAGCCCTGTAAATACACCCGCACCCCTGTACACTCGCACAAACATGCTCTCATGTGGCTCAAGTAGCACACTGAAGCCTCATGCTAATTTACAGAGGCAAGGGAGCAATGAACAATTCCCTGTGAAGTGAAAGGTGGGCTAACCCTCCACGAAAAAAGGACAATTACTGCAAGGTGAGAGCTTGCACACAGGTGCTTACCCTGGACCAGATGATAAATGGGGAAACCCTACCCCTAATCGGCCTATGGTAAATTATTTCCATGCCTATATCCTAAAATTGTGATTTAGTGAAACCATTGTAACTGTGTGTGTGAACCTCATTGACATCTCAGATCTGAATCACATGGGTTCAGCGTGTTTCTGTTAAATATCACAATGCCATCCCTTAAGTTAGGACAGCCTTATTGCCAAAGAGATGCTCCTCTGCTGAGTTGTTCATGAATAATCCCACATTTGGAGAAGTCCCTAGATACAAAAATGTACGTATTTCATCCATCTAAACCTTTTTGTTATCGTTTCCAGCCTGGGTTACATGCAATAAAGAAGTCAAATGAACCTAACTCTGCAAAACGATCCTCTATTAGGCTATCTAAAATGCTAAGACTGGAAATAACTGAGATGCATTAGCTCCATGGCATAGGCTAGTACGCAGCACTCACACTATATTTTGACAGTATAAAGGAAAAGAAACCAAACATGGCTGTAACACCCCCTGCCAGAAGTCCACCCAAAGTTCAGTGGAGAGAAACAAGGACCTTTGCAACCCAAAGGTTATTTTGATCCTCCTTTAGGCTTCAAGTACATCCTTCCCTGTCTTTTTGTTGACACCTCACCTGGAAGTCTGCTCCACGTCCTTTTTGTCTAGAAATGGGCCTAGACCAAGATCCAACTCTGAAATTTGGATGGAGGTGGAAGAAAATCCCAGCACTTGCTATTAACTGTCACTAGCAACACATAAATCACGTGTCATCTAGCAACCTCGCTGTCATGGCCCCGCTTTCTTTAATAACAGCACATTTTTGTAGATTTGCAAGCCGGGCTCGGCTGTTCTTCCATGTCCACGCCCTGTTCATTGGCAGCGAAGGATACATTTCTGTCCTGCATCAATTTGTGAATGTGCAACCACTGGAACCTTACTTACAAAACCAAAAAAAAAAAAGGAGAGGATTTCAAACGACTCTCACTTGGCATCATTTTTTAACGTTCTCTCTACCAGAGAAGCACGGCCCAGGGGTCAGGGCACTGAAACGTGACTTCATTTGTAAATATATTTCACTCCCAGCTCCATCACTGAACTAGCAAAGTACTTCCTTCCCTTCTCTGTCTCTCTTTCCCTTCCCAGCCCGTGTTTTAACTATTTCAATGAAAAGGTCTTCAGGGAGGGGCAGTATTTTATGGCGTGCTTGTAAAACCAGTGCACTACAGAGCATCAAGAACTCACTGTAATACAACCAAGCTATTAATTGCAGCATATTAGGAATGAATAGCTTACCTAGTATCTTAAAGCTGTGCAGAGACTGAAAAGATCCAAGATCTTGCCATAAAGATACTCATATTTAAAATGTAAGTGTCATATTTTAAAGCATTCAAAAAGCCAGAAAAAAAAAAAAAAGGATAAAAGTCAGCTGGAAGGTTGAATAACATCTGCAGTCACACTTACTGTAAAAATGGAAATACAACTGCTTTGAGATGGAGGTTTAGGGTTTCTGACCAGTAAATTCCCTGGATTAAGCCTGGAAAATAATAAAGCGAGGTCCTCCCAATCAGACTGAACGCACCTGTATATACGACTTTGCGCCGTACAGTGAGGTTGACATGGCCTTGCTTGGCAGCCTGCTGCATAAGTTGGACGACAAGCTGGTGCGATTTTCCAACCACAGGCGTGCCGTCTACACAGATCAGCTCATCTCCCGATCGCAGGCGACCATCAGCATCGGCAGCACCCAGCGGTACAATGTGACCAATGTAAATCTATTGGGGGTGAAAAAAAGGGGAGGTATTCAACAATCAGACAGCTAAGGAAGCTTGGGGGGGACTGGGAACGAGATTGGAAGCCCTGGGTTGTGTATAACCCAAATCAGCAGTGAGCACAAGTGACCGACATCCATCAGCTGTTCTGAATAAAGCCCTCTGTGAACCGACGTGAGGAAGGAGGACCAGGTGATGACAACCACAATCACCCTTATTTCTTTATCACCAGGATATAAAACTGTGTGCAAGATCCCTTTACTACGGCTGATCACCTGCCTCCAGAGGATGTGTTTCCCAAAAGAGACTAAATAACAGCACAGGACGATTAGCAATAGCATCGTCAATCAGAGCAGCGAGACCAAGAAGCAGTCTGGACTCTAAATCAATCTCTTTGCTGGCCCTAGAGCTCATCACCTCAGCTCCACTTTCACATGCACCAGGTTGGCTTCAGTTTATCACCCCTGAGCTCAGCAACACTGCTGCGGCATGAAAGAAAACCGTGACCTCCCTTTCCTCAGAAATGGACAGGAAGCACGTCGAGAGGGCAGCCTGCAGCAATGCGCGCTGACACTTTGTATGCTTGACCTGCTCAGCAAACAGACAGAAAATTAGGTGCTTTTAGTCTGGCACCTTTCCGGGATGCTAGATTCACAGCTAAGAAACCAAGTTAATTCAGGAAAAGATAAAAGAGACCGAGAGAGACTGCTCTTAAGGTCAAATAGTAAAACAGGAACCTACTGAAAGACTGATTGGAAAAATCACTTTCCACCTCTGTGTGGATGTGTTAAGATCTGGGGGCTGGCCTAGCCTGTAACATGCACACGGGGCCAGCGCTGAATTTTAGTCTCCTCCGAATCTGGAGTATTTGGATGGGTGCAGTCTGTTCAGGACTGAACGGACAGGCTATTCACAGAGCAGGGTATGCCTGCGTGCGTTTTGGCAGGGACTGTGCAAGGCAGTCTGAAACAAGTCCACTTTCAAAAGCACTCACCGGTTCTCCAGGCTCATTTCCACCTAGAATCCTAAATCCAAAGCCAGTTTCCTTTCTCCAGAGAAAGATATCCTGTTCTTGATAATCTGGAACTGAAGGAACAGAAGGAAAGAGAAATGTTATTACAACCTTTAATAGGAAAGCCGGCAGCTTAAACCCAAAGTCCTCCAAGTCCTATCAGTTTTCTTGTATTATGAGTGATAAAACCAGAGACAAGACGCCTTACTTAAGGGCCCACGCTTATAGCAACTAGCATGTTACTACAAGAGTCCCACTAATGACTTGTGGCGTTAGGTACAACTCACCAGCAATGACGGAGAACGAGGGGCACCACTGGACTGTGAGCAAAGAAACATTGCAGAAGCAATGCAATGAAGGACTAACCATCGTCTACAGTTTACCTCCATGTGGGATACTCTGGATGAAAGCCACCTGACCCCCATGGAGCTCCCCCTCGTGAATGCTCTGCTTACGTTCCCCTGGGACCTGATCCAAAACCCACTGAAATATTGCAAGTCTTTGCATCGGCTTCAGGGGGGTTGGAACAACACCGGGATGCATCTTCCTGCAGAAAACAGTGTGCATGCATGTCCGTGTGTGCAACATGCATGTGTGTGTTGGTAGAGGGGAAATTACTCATCTCCTTGACTTGTCACTGCTACATTAGGACAGAAGGATGGACGCCTTTCATTTCTGGCCTTGTCAGCCTTCAAACTATGGCTCTCAGAGGTGGGGTAGGGCAGGGGGTGGCAGATCTCAAAGCAAAGCAGCAGCTGAGAACCTGTTCCACCCCTTCCCACCCAGGGACAGCATGAACGGAGAAAAATTTGCAGCGAGGTTACCCTTGCCAGCGATCCTTCCACCCTCCGCTGCCTCTGAGGATTTGACTGCAGGAGGTGATGGGTCCTGAAGTTATCTATTAGGTATGCTGCTCTGATTTCTGCTCCTTAACAAGGCTCGCTAGCTGGGAATACCTAATCAGAGAGGTGCGAGACTTCAAGGTGTAACTAAGCACGTTCATAGGTTTAAACTGTAAACTGCAGCTAAGAACTCCATCGCTTCTGTTTGAACAACGGGCAGGAGATTGAGAAGTGCTACAAGCTCTTGCTGTTTGCTTAGCACCATGATATTAGTATTCATCTGTATTAGAGTCGCTAATAAGTCCAACAGCCTTTTGTAAACGTGTCTCTATAAGAGAGGATAATTCCATTAGCAACATGATACAGACACTTTTCTTTCGATGGAATAAAAAAAAGAAACAAGAGCTTGCTGTTATGATTTCTACTGTCATCATTAGGTTTTGTAGGGCACAGTTTCTTAGCTGATGGCTCTTGAAATAGCTAAGGGATGAATCCTCAGCTGGTGTGAATCGGAGGAGTGCCACTGAAGTCAATATAGCTGATGCTGTGGACCTGGATTTTTAAAACGTCTCATTTTCTACTGAGCAGACAAAGGCAGCTGGAAATGCAAAAGAGCCCAACTATACCTACTTATTAGTATGGAACAGAAGCAAAATGTCTACACTGAACATTACATATGTTAAAGGGATAACCTTGAAGTGCAACTGAACAGAGATAATTTAAATGAAGTTATCCGTGCTTTCTTTCCTTCCTTTCTTTTCTTTTTTCAAAAAGCAAAATTAATTGTTAACATTAAAATCATATCAGAAGACACCTTCAGGTTCATTTAATATTTATTGGTTAGTAACTGTAACACTGATTAATTTTGTAATAACCCCCATGATTTATAATTAATGGCAGAAGAAGTTATTCTTGTATTGGCCAGCTGTTTGCATCTTTAGTAAAGGAACGATACTCAATATGACTATCAAGGATGTTGGTAAATATGTATTGCTGGGGTGCATGTTTATAATCAAATAAAAATCAATGCCGGTATCTAAAAACAAGTAAACCGGCTCTCTTCATTTAAGGTCTTTTCCAAAGTCCGTGGAAGTCGACAAGCATCTTTTAATTGACATCCACGAGCTTAGGATTGGGTTCTTATTGCATTTAATGCTGTCAATGTCTGTCGTACAAAAAGCTTGGGTCTAATCGATTGGTGCTTTATACAGTAGACTTCAGGCTGGCTCTGATGCTTCCCCTTTTAGTGACTCACCAATGAGTTTAAACTGCAACATGAATCCACAATATGGAAGAATGGAAATGAAATGAACAGGTGAGTGCAAGTCCCGGGTGTCAGGGAGCTGGCATTTTTTATTCAGCTCTTGTTACAACCCTCGACTGAAATGCATTTTTTTTTCATCTGACACCTTCTTGTTTGATTGCTATGTGGTTAAAAACTAAGCTTAAAAGCATATGCATCACCTCTTGAAGTCATAAACTAATTTTTCTCCAAATACAGTTATAGAATCATAAAAGTAATGAGCAGACTGGAAGTTGGTAGTCTTTACCAGTCAGGACTAGCTGGCTGAAGGCTATTTGGTATAAATAAGGACATCAACTGTAACAGAATTTAGACCATAAATTAATTGGTGTTTGTCGTCGTCTTTGGTTAATCCAAGCATGAAACCATGCAGACACTTTCTAAAAGTTCTGTCTAACATTTCACAGGGTTTTGGCAGACTCTGGCTAAGCCGATTAGAGGGCATGGCCTGCCTTTCAGAAACAAAATGGCTTCAACAGAGATCGTCAGCATGGGCCCATTTTCTCAGCATCGCTTCACACATTTGCCAAATCTAGAGTCTCACCGAATGTTGCCTTATGTTCCTCATCCAGGTACCTTTTAGTCTATGAGCAGCCACTCAAGGTAACACAAACAGAGGCTGAAATGTGTGCTTCAAACCAGAGCAATGAAACATAAGGTCTACCACGAAGTGCATTTACCCAGCAATGCATTTTACTACGAAAGACTACAGGAAGGGGGGACACAAACACAACCTACACAACACGCACACTTACACAGGGTGGGTGGGCAAACAAAACTCCCTTGGCAGCTTTTGCATCCGTTTGCCAATTAGGCGATTGACTGATGGAGTCCAATTTGCTAAAACAACCCCGCCCCCCCAGCTCAGTCACAACCATTTTATATGAGTAACACAAGCCTGTAACTGCCTTGTAAAATTAACCTGAGTGCTCCCAAGGTTCAGGCAGATTGTTTTGTGGATTAAAACAAAAGTTGCTAAATCTTGGTACAGAAAAAGGACTCCCAGATGTGTTTGTTCAGTTGCTGAGCTCCAATCCAACTCCCTAGTAGGCGCACCTACTTGGAAGACCGCCTTAGTGTCAGCCTAGATGGGTGGTGACCGCCACCCTACTTTTAGAAGCCACTGTTTCGAATAATACGCAAAAGCAGTCAAGAGAGTTTTGTGCAAGCGGTGAAGAGGAACGAGACCAGTGGCATAGACGGACTCCATGCCATCAACAGGCCCCGTAGGGGCTCATGGAAGACTATCAAAGTGGATGGAGGTGCTGCAAGTGCCTACGGTCTGCTGCTTGCCAATGAAAAGCTAAAGCAACTACATGGTGCCTTCATTCCTCGTTAGCCATCGCCTTTTGCCCTTCTGAACCACCCTTGGCCACAAATGGCCCCCCGTGGCAAAGTAGCAGCAATACCAACACAAGACACGAGACAAGACACAGACACGTTCTCAACACATCCTTACATTCTCCAAAACTCGTGGAATTGATTTCTCTCTCTCTCTCACCCTTGCTCAGTCCAGTTGCAGGCGAAGGTGACATAGCTGCAATATCAATTTTACAATTTTGCAAAGCTTAATGCATCTGCTTTCTTGTTCAGCTTCACTTAAAACATACTCAACCGATATGGATATTTTGTTAGGCTTCCGCACGTACTACTGCAAAGGTCACAGGGACTGTGGATTAAAACAACTGTTGGCTTATTCAACTTTCCCCCGCCCTCCCATAATGCATGAATCTCTTGGAAAAAAAACTTTAAAAATAGCTTTCAACAAAGTTCTTTTTGAGATCATGTAAACCACTTCCACCATCACAGCACAGTTTCTGGGATTGCAAGAGGTAAATCTTATGTCCAGCATTAGAAGAAACTATAAATACAAGAAGGTGGATGCTGAAAACTGAAAAAATGTTTTCAGACACTATGATTTCATTTTAATTAAGTGGTACTCAGTCGTCTCTAACCCCTATCTTTACATGCAAGATACCATCTATTTTTTCCCACTGCAATATCACTTTAACAAAATAGCAGGCTTGCCTGGAAGAACAAATCTGCCGTGCACAGATCACAAGGTCTTATAGGGGGTGAACCTCAACAATAACTGTTGCTTACTTAATCATCAAAGTATTTTAGGCCACAATTCAGCAAAGTACTTAAGCACGTGCCTAACTTTAAGCATCGGTACTTCTGCTGAAGCCAATGGGATGACTCCAGGGTCAAATACTTCTGCAGTTATATCGTGGATTTTTCATATTTTTTATTCTTTCCAAATCCCCATTTTTTAATGGTTTATTTATGGTTTCTTTCCTTCCTTTAGCTAAAGTTTCGAGCCCCTCCCATTGCGGGAAAAAAACTTGAAAAATATGACACAAATGCACCTTCAAGAGGCAGCAGATAATAAAAAAAGAATTCTAATTGTGTTTCTTATTTAAAATAAATAATTGGAAACAAAAAAACCCTTATTCATCATTTTAGTGCTTGGCACTGGAAATTTTACTAGTCACACACGTGAAGTCTGGGAAGCGCTTGGCACCTTGCTAAGATCCAGGGCTAAGTTAGTGACAGATGATCATTCATTACGTCTGGTCACAAATAAGCTTTGCAACTAGACCTGCTCTGCAGCCATTTCTGCTCATGCAACATGCTAGAAATATTAAGATCCTTCTAAAAAAAGGCATTCTCTAAGGGCACGGGCACATCTGTGTGTCCAAGCGTATGAATGTAACTGTTTGTTTCATGTTAATACAATACAAGAACATGACCTTACAGAGGGCCCTTTTTCTACACTACTGTCTTCAAAGCCAGTCTGCTCACAAGGCAGTCGGCAATTTCCGGAGTGTATTTTTTTTTTTTGGGGGGGGGGGGGGGGGGGGGGGGGGA
>NW_017728997.1:14716184-14716767 GCF_001723915.1 Gavialis gangeticus | reverse complement strand
GGGTGGAGTGTGAAACATTTGATACCATTGTGTTAATATTTTAAAACTCTATGTAATGACTGTCAAGTCAAAACTACACACTGTGTCAACTTTGTTTGTATTTTTAATCAGATTTACAACGGGGAAAAAAACCAACATGATGTGCCTCAAAATAAAATTCCAGTCTTAAAGATAACCAGAGTAGTTTAAAAGCTTCAGAATTACTCTATAGTGTTCCGCTTTACTTTTAATTAAATGTTTAAGTCCTTCAAAGGGATTCATTAACACATCTGCAATTCAGATTAATTCATTTTGTTACTGCTGTTTTGACAGATGGCCATATGTAGGATATGGTATTTTGCAAAGCAATCAGGCCACAGGAGAAAAATTTGACAACAGATTGTGTTAATCTTCAAGGAAGTTTAATAATAAATTGAAATATAAAAAGCATATTATAAAAATATATTTTCAATAAAAGGGTACAAGATGTGAGAGTCATTGGGCTCTGGTAAACTATTCAATTACAGCTTCTTCCACCGAGGGCTCTCCATGAACGTAATGTCCGAATCTCGGAAACGGTCCTTTTTTTTTTTTTTTTTTTTTT
>NW_017728997.1:14703195-14716073 GCF_001723915.1 Gavialis gangeticus | reverse complement strand
GGTCTTTTTTTTTTTTTTTTTTTTTTTCCAACTCAGTGCTAACGTCTCCCCTCTGATACACATATAGAACTCTAATTAGCAGTAATGAGCTATGCATAAAGAGGAGACCACACTGCTAAAACTTAGCACAATCAAATGGCAAATTATCATCAGCACCAAATGATCTAGTTTCAGGAGTCGCTCAGCTGAAAGCTATATATTCCCTCCTCTCTTCTGCAAAGGCTTGATTCAGCCAAGTGCGGTGCACTTGAGCCCAGCTTAAGCTTTAAGCATTTAAGTAATCCCACTGGCTTCAAAGCTTGAAGTTGAAATTGGCTGGATTGAGGCCAGGGTCCTCCGCACCTTGCAGGACTGATCCCTGGATCACATGCTGCCACACTTATTAATTCACACTGGATGCATGAAGCTGCTATTATTTTGCTGCTTGTGCGGCAAGGCCAGGGCACAGAAAGTATTTCTTTGGAGAACACGGGCTGCTCGGACTGGTTTTGAGCTACGAATCCTGATTCAATGTTTTATACCCAGGAAAGGCATTTACTTGTATAGCTCTCATTGGCAAAGGAGGCAAGTGCCTCATGATCTCACAAGACGTGTGATCGATATAAATATAAAATATATGGTTTGGCTGGAAGGTGGGCGATGGACATGTCATTTGGAACCAAGTATTGCCTTTCAAGGATATGCTTCAGCTAGCCAAAGGGCGCTCAGCAAAGGAAAAAAAGATTATATTTCCACACCATACGACCACACGGCTGCCTCTATCCATGTTTCAAATAGTGGAAAATGCAATGACTGAAATTTACTCCCAATTAGAAGAGCTGCTCAGGTGTTTAGTATCCTTCAAGGTGATTTTGTTCCCATCCTCAAGAAGATGGCACTGTGATACTACGTGAAATCTCTGCATATTATTGCTGGAATAAAACTCTTGCCCAAACTGGGACATGGTCCAAGGATCAATCTTTCCTTTGTATCCACTGCATTCAAAAGGTGCATCAAGACATCTCTGCACGCTTTATAGTCAAAGATAAAAGGAGCCAAAATCCAGCCATAAGTTGCTAGTGGATTAACTCCTTCATTAAGACCTCACCTTACTTGATTTCTTCATAAAATCAACATACATTTATAGTTTCATAGATGTTAGATACTTTGATGTTTTTTTTAAATCCACTTCATGGACTACTTATTGCAAATCTACTCCACGCAAAGGTTTCGTCTTGCTCTTGATGCTTGGATTGCATCTGCACTTTGCAATAAGAAGGAGGAATAAGTTGTGCGATTGCACTCTAGTAAGTTGTGCACTACTATGTTTTAGAACAATAGTTTCCATAAGAAACCCAGTGCTAGGCTTGCAACTCCACTTCCACATTAAATCCAGCTATGATAAATGAGTAAATATCCACTCGTTAAGTGTCACATCTCCACTTGGGACCTGTGGTTTTAGAGGGTTGCTTATAGCTTACTGAAAAAGGACTTATTTCCAAGCCCAGGAAGGGGTGTGATGGGAAAAGGGGTACCATGTCACTCCACAGACAAGGGATGCTTTTCAGCCTCAAGCGATGGCATCTCTGCACCACTAACTGTTGAAGTACCAGTAAATATTATGTTATGAGTGTACTGTAACTGAGGCCAAAATGTTAAGCACAGCATGAATAAAATGGCTTAGCATGGGGTACCTACCTGGCACCCAAGCTCTCCCATTTACTTCTGTCATGTTATGGACTGCCACCACCCAGGGCCCCGGGGGAGAAGAGCAGGATTGAGTCCAAAATCTTTTGTCAACTCAACTATCAAAGTTTTCCTGGGTCTGGCCCTCCGTGCAAATGAGGTGCCTTCCAGGTTACACCTTTTCTATCTTGGTTTTCCTTTCACAATGAAACTCAGCAAAGCCAAGCCGTAAGGAAGCAGATGGAAGAGGCAGGATGGTCATGTTTCATTGCCCGATTTGAAGCCAACTCAGAGAACCACAAGTTTGAAACAGGCCTGGGCTCAGCAAAGGTAAATCCTTGATCTTTCCACCAGCGCATACCTAAGGAGAGCTGCCAAGAAGTCCAGGTGAAACTTTCCCCTGAAAAGTTGTGTCAAAGGGGGGGAAAAGGGATGAGCAAGCGGGAGTCAGAAGGCAGAATTCCCACCCTTGCCAGGGGGAGATGAGGACTGCAGACAGAGAAGAAGGCAGGCCCATGCTTAACGTGGAGGCATGATGGTGGCTGCGTCTACACGTATGGTGGACTCGGCTGCGTCTGCACATGCGGTAGACTGCGCAGCTGCTACCGTGCAGTCATCTAGTACTTTAGCAAGCCCTAAATGCAAGTACTAAGCAACTGTGCAGCAACTGGCGTTACCATGCAGCACTGTCGTTGCACGGTTTCTTCCTGGTGCTAACGCACAGTAGTGTATCACATCACAGTTAGTGCCTGGCACTGCTGCTGGGCAGCAGCAACGAGCTACGATGCAGGAGCTCGTCGCGATTTCGCTGTAGCATCTCATGTAGATGCACTGATAGAGGGGGGAAAGGAGGGAAGGTGAAAGAGGAAAACACAGCAGCAAGAAGCTGGGGTTTAGAGACAGGGCTTAGAGATGGAGAACTGGGGACGAGGAAGAATTGCAGAGCTGGAAGGGGGGAAGAGGGCCAGTCAGCCCACAGATTTCCACTGAGAAATCCAGACAGGAGTTAATGCTGCTGAGCTAACACTAATGACTAATTAGCATGAGCTAAACAGTTAATTAGAAATGTGCTCAATAGCTGCAGGGGGTCCAAGACAATGACAGCATGGTTTCTACACAGCCAGGCTGCAGGGAGGCATGGGGCAGAGGGGATTCGGTTCCCACAAGGCTTCTGGGGGAAGTGGCCCTGGCCACGGACTACATGGCCCTCATCCCCTCCTGATGGGATGAGAGGACCGTCCACATCCCCCATTTCTCCACCGGAGGGGCCAATAAGGCTGAAAAAGGAACTGGGCCTGCATGGCCAGAACAAGTACGTCTGGAAGGGAAAAGAGAGCCACACAGAAACTGCATTGCTGAGACACTGGATCCGGAGAGACGCATCTTCAGCCAGGAAGCCTCTGACTCATGAGTTATTATTTTTCTCCACGCCATAAGATTTAAAAGTGATTCAACTGGTTGGAAGGAAAAAAAAAATCAAAAAGAAAAAAAAAAATCATGCCTCTGCTGTCCATTCTGGGGTAATGTGGATTTTATATCGGTTGCACAAACCTCTGGTTAATGTGTTATGAAGCTCTTCATCATTTCCACAGCTAAAAACGGTCTCTCTAACATGTTCCTTTAGCAATAAGAGTTTCAAGCTCCCTTGCCCCTAATTAAAATAGCCATTGTTTCTGAAAGCATACTTCTATTTTCAACTCTTGCTCCGAGAAGCTTTTAGAGGTTCTTCTGCCTTAGACAGTGTAATTAGAGAGATGCAAGCATGTTCATTTTGTTTACAGAGGAAGATCTGATTGAAACCAATTTTAAACTCTTGGAGCGGAGTCAAAGCCCTGCTGAACTATTAGCCAAGTGCATGTATTAATTATTAACAGAGAGCCGCTTACTGTACGTGCTTGATTTCTCTATTGTTACAGTAGTACATGCCGGTAAAGGCCAAAAGACTCAGCAGCATTTTTCCTCCCAAGAGTGAGACGGAAAAAGCCTCTGATCGGTATTTTGGCAAACTAAATTTCTCTCTCGTTTCCTGCCACTTCCATGTAGGGCAAAGCAAATTCTTATCCTACTAGAAGAAATTTGAGTTGGACACCTAACTCTTCTCTCTTGCTTTTGAAAAAAAATATCTCCCTAATGCCCATTTTAAAGATGCATTCAAAAAGAGTAAAAAGGAAGGACCTTAATATTTGAAATATATTACTGTTCCTTGCACAAACCTATAGTCTAAGCCCATTTTCTGAAAGCCGCCCGAGCTCATTCTTCACCCAAGACAAAACCTGACCCTTTGTTAATGTCTATCAGACATAATTCGCTGATCCTCTCTGCTTCCTCCACACATATGAGTTTAGTCCTCTATTTTCCACACGCACAAAATAAAAAAATTAGTAAATTCATTTCCTAACGGAGAAAAATCAGACTGGCTGCCAGCACCGTAGTCTTAGCAACCACACCTGTTCAATACTCACGTCGGCTTTCATACATGCTCCTGGACTGGGCCCAAATTTTGAATGGATCTGGCTTTTTCTGCCCAGAGTTGTCCGGTTGATCTGCAGCCGGTGCTTCAGTGGCGGGGTAGTCGGGAAGCACCTGAGTGCTGTGAATGGGGGACGCGGTGTGTCCGCTGCGGTGGCTAGAGACGCTATGCTGAGAACTGTTTTGGCTGTCTTTCCTTTCAAGTGGTTGCTGCAAGTAAAAGCAAGCAGAGAAAGAAGGAACAGACGGTTATTGGTCTCCAAGTGGGTGTTTTCCATCATTCCCCCCCCCACACTCTTCCGTTTCTGCATGCACATAAATAAATAAAGAAAGAAAGAAAGAAATGTCACACATGGGCTGCCACCAGTTGCTGCTAAGTGCGGATAAATTCCCCAATGACAGATTTTGATGGACAGACTGGCAGAAGGAGATATATAAAATGGAAAGCGCTTAATCATAGAAAACATGCTGCCCTCCAAGTCTTGGCATAAAACAAATTTAAAATTGCATTATAAGTAACTAGGTTCAATTGAATTTTTCCCCCCCTTCTGTGTTCAGCCGCAAAAACTTGTAATCAGGTAATATGAAGCATCTAATTTTAATCCACAAAGATGAGCTGGAAAACATGCACTTAAGCTGCTCCCTGGTTTAAAGACTGCAGCCTTTCGCAGGTCCATAGTTTGGTATGTTCACCGTTCTTTCCAATGCCCAGGTTGCATCAAGTGGGTTAGGAAGAAGCTTCAAACGTAACATCTGCATTTCCTTGAACTCTGATGACAGTCAAACTGGGTCCTCAATGTGTGTGGAATGAGCAATTTGATTTCCTCGTTAATTAAATACTTTAAGAACAAAAAATGTGTGTGTCTACCTAAATCCAACGCAGGCAAAGTTCTTTGGGTAAATCTGATATCTTTTATTAGACCAACTAATAATAGTTGCAAAAATTCTTCTTTGCAAGCTTTTGGGTACAAACACCCTTCTTCAGGCCGAGGAAGCTACAACCAACGCTACTGAAATCCAAAGCTCATACAAACCCACTGCTATCAGACTGAGTTTTTCAAGACCAACCTAAATTACTGTATTTCCCGTCTCAACAATATTCCATTTATTTTTTTAGCTTTGCCTGTGTTTTGGCTTAGGCTGAGAGGCGTGGCGATTCTGGCAGCATAAATTACTTTGACATTCGAGACTTGTACTGAAGTGGATGACCCATCGCTGGCACCTCTTTAAATGATATCTCCATTGACTTGAATATGAAATTAATTTTGTACTTTAAAGTCATTTTGAGCAGAGCATACCTGCTGAGACTGCTCAGCCACCAGTTTTCAAAGACAAATATCTGAACCCGTTTCAAACATTTTCGGTTTTCTAAGTGGCAATAGAAGCTCATTCACATGCAGACCTCCCTGTGCACAAAATTCCAGTTTATGAACAAAGCAGTTTTAAGGCAGACTTCTGCTGAAAAGCATCTGAGCTGTGAATAATCAGAGTTTTATTACTAACGGAAAAAAAAAGGTATTTTATCTTTTTTTTTTTGAGGGAATGTAAGGGAAGGGCAAATAACTAAAAGACAATAAATAGGATTCTGTGAACACCAGGTTTGAAGCCCATCTTGTTGGAAGTAACTTGCTTATAGAAACTTGATAGCAGAACCTGGAAAACTTCACCAAAGATTTGAACAGACCCAACAAAAAGGCCATCATGGACAACCTCCTTGTTAAGAGGCACCTTTATGTAGCTTATTATATGAAATAATTAATAACTACCATTCAAAGCTGGAGTCCCATTCTGCCCAGGGGATGTAAATGGAACTGTGTGTGTATTCCAAACAAAAAATAATCTCGTTAAGTTGAGGTCATCAATGCAAGTAAATACAAATTATTTAAATGTGAAAGACCTGTCCAGACCAAAGCAGTTTTTTTTTTTTTTTTTTCAAACTTTGGCAAACTTGGAAATTCTAAATGTAGAAAAAAAAGCAATGAAAAGTAAGGACATTTCCATTCAGGTCACTCAAGGAATTGCATACTTGCCCATGTATCCAGAGCCAGACATGGGTGAACCGGGCAGTTGCCTGGGGCCCAAACAGAAAGGGGGCCCGAAAATGGTAATTTTTTTCCCCATTGTTCAAATATTATTATCCTTATCTCTGGCAAAGAGGGTCCCGGTAATAAAAGTTTGCCTGGCGCTGCCAGGAATCTAGGTACGGTACCGCACATATCCTCATCCACGGCTTAATCAAAAAGTTTGGAGACAAACCTTTCTCTACCAATACACATATCTGCTACATTTGTAGGGCTCAGAAGTGAAAAGGGATCTACCTGACCTACACTGTTTTTGTGTAGGTACTTGAGATTTTTATATGGCCATGGAGTTTTCATCAAGAAACATGAAACACTTTTGCAAGCGCCTTCTACTTTCTTTCGGTCTTCCCATGTCTTCGACAAAAAGCGAGCACACGGGAATCAAATCACACTGCCGTCTGGAGCAAATGGACAACCTCATAGTCCTTTATGTGCTTTTGTAGTGCCTCACCCTTAAGTGGCAGTTAGTATCCTGTTTACCCTGAACAAATGGCTTCCCTGAGATAAGTCATGGATATCTGACATCTATGCTGGCTTACTTCACACTGGTGTAACTTTGCCCCTGATTTTCCCCCATCATAATTCTACACTGGTTTTGAGTGAGCTACGACGATATAGGGCCATGAACTGCGCATCTACTTCTTTGTTACCTTGGAATAAATGAAAAGTTTGTTCAGGCCCAAAGACATGCAAAACCCAACCCAAGGAGCTCCAGGTTTCCTCGCCTAAACAATCAAGAGGGAGTAAGCCTGCAAAACCTCCCAAAGCCTTTATCAGAATCACCTTCCCCAAAATATATTCCTCTTCCCACAAGCTCTTCTGTCAACCAGCTTTCCCTTTTTTTGCAATGCAAAAGCTGCAGACAAACTACCCT
The DNA here is from genome assembly GCF_001723915.1 of Gavialis gangeticus. Lineage (NCBI taxonomy): Eukaryota > Metazoa > Chordata > Crocodylia > Gavialidae > Gavialis > Gavialis gangeticus. The sequence continues at coordinate 14,708,984 of NW_017728997.1, read as the reverse complement.
ACAGTTTTTGTTTGGGCCACTGATCATGGGAAAGATAAAAGCCCCCTTTCCCAGGGTAGTGACCAAAGAGCAGGGAGTAGGGAGGGTAGGTTTCCTGTGGGGTTTATACAGCTGTCTACATCCTTCCCCTATGCCATACCCTTTCAAATCTCAATAGCTATATTTTCCATGAAGCTCAGGAAGAAGCCAGCCTTCCATGTGCTTACAATGCCAATCCAAATCTAGTCGCTTGGGAAAGCTAACGGGATTACACCGTGCACTGCACCATCCCCGTTCCTCTCCCAAAGCTGTGAGAGGATTACAGGAGGCAAAAGAAAAACAATACAAAAGAGTCTGCAGATTTTACATGGTGGGGAAAGAAAGGAAAAAAAAAAAGGAAGGGGAGATATCTGAGTAGAGAGTGGTGCAGTGCTGGAAGGTACCAGTGTCAACCCTCAGTAACAGATCTGTGGAAAGCCTATACACAGGAGCAATTAAAAGCTGCTTTGTGTAGTGGTAGCCGAACGAGCAGAAGCCATTGCCCAAGGCAGTAGCAAGGCTGGGACAGAAGCTCAAGGCCTGAGCTGTCAGGGGACTAATGTGTGCTTCCAGGTGTCAAAGGCAGGAAGCAAGGACAAAGCTACTAGACAGGGAGAGGAGTGATGATGAGGATGACCCTGGGGGAGACCCGGACAGGACTTTCTGGAAAAGGAAGCTCAGAAATTGTGATCGTGGGCACGGCCCGCTGATTCTGCTCCTAGTGCTTTGGAAAAAAGGCCTTTGTGTCCCCCTTCGGGCATAAAAAGGGATGCATCATGGACACACTTTGGCCAGATAATCAATTCCTCATCCTGACAAAAATAACTCAGCATAGATCCTGACACCAGCTAAATGCACACGAGCCGAAGGGCAAAACTGTAAGTTGAATGCATTGTAGCTTGGCTGAGCTCTCCTGAAAATGCTTCTCTTTAGATATCTAAACAAGGGTGTGGAAGAGAGGAGGGGAACGGAGGAGGAGGCAGCATTAGCTCTTCTCAAAATCCTTAGCTCTTATGTTTGCATGGCATATCTTGGTGGCTGGAGGGAATTGAGGCCTGCAGTGGATCTGGCCATGATTATGAAGGGTGAGCAGAACGAACTTCAATGGCTTCAGGAGAACTCATCTACTTTTCATCAAACCGCCCCCCCTGAAAAATGTAAATGTTCACCCCAAACTGTAGAAAATGGAAAGATTTTAAATTTTTGGTCGAGGTTTTTCACTTTTGGCTCTCCCTCAGACAATCAGACACAGCCACAAAAAGCAGGCATGCTCTGTGAACTTGTCCATCTAATAAAAACAATCCACATTTCCTCTGGGGATGATGGGAGGGGGAGGTTTTTTTTCCTGAAAATTTCTAGCCAGCTCCACGCACGAGAACTTAAAAATCTGATCGTGGGACATTTTACAAATTGGGCCCTGCGCCCCAACCTGAAAAACTCTACGAAGCAAATGAGCAGAGAAGAATACCTTGAACTGCGGTCATAGCACATCAACTGATAGTTATGAAATAACAATGGAAGACGTAAAATCTTCTAAATACCCTCTCAGAAATGCAGTTATTTCTTTGCCCTGTGTCTGCACATACATTATTCTCTTTAGAACAGACAACACATGCAGCACCATTGTGGTGCTACCACCAAACCTCCCGAGGGCCTAACATTTCTTCTCCAGGCCTGCCTCTGGAGGCAAAAGCCCACAGTGACACAGATGTGGCCTGATGGGAGTAGGTTAGTGGATCAAAACCAGCTAAAAACCAGGGCATGTTTAAGAAATGGACCACAGGCTGAGGACAGGAATGCACTGGTGCTTCATTAGGATGGAGGAAAGGAAGAGGATGGGCAACAAATTGGGTGGAGGAGCTGGAGAAATCACTGAAGTTGCTTGAGTTCACTCTTTAAGGCCATTCAGAAAAGGCAAGCTGGGGCTAGGGTCAGTCTACTAACCTAAGAACTGACTGTGGGATGCTGCTTTAGTAGCTGCTCATTTATTAATCAAGAAGTAAATATTTTGTCAGGGCTTCGTAGAGAAGAGCGAGGGCAAGAGAAGGACAACAGCTACACTAGACCCATGTCGGGGATCTTACAGGTGCAGCCAGCCTGCCTCGAGGAGTACTGAGGGAAGTGGGGCGTTAGTGCCACGAGGATGCGATATCTGCACCATTCAGGGAGCTCCTTAGCAATCCCACCCCACCTGGGAACAGGTTGCAGAGACTGGAGTGCGAAGCTTAGAGCTGATGCAACTGTGTCTTGAAACCCGTTCTTTCTAAGCTTCTTAACACGGTTAAACATGAAACCTCCATTTATTACACTATGCAAAGGAAGCAGCTATAAATATTGGATTGATAATGTTATTGTGTTTATTCTTTTGCTTAAGACTAAATGATGGATTGTATGTTGCAAGTTGATCATTTTGTTCTTTTACCTTTGCACAACAGGATCCTTAAATCTTGCAGACTACAATAAGCTGCCTTGATATACTGTTTTAAGCTGCGAGTGCAAAGCACTTCCTATACCTAAACAGCGGGGGAAAACAGTGTTTTTAGCAGTTTCTTCCTTTTTGTGGGAAAAAGCTCACTTTTTTTTTTCCTTTTTTGGGGAGTGGGAGATAAGTGAGGGGTGAGGAGATCAGCAGATAAGCTAAGCAGATAAACCAGGCTTAGGGTCCTCCCTAGACAATCTCCCACCCTATTGCCCAGCCCCTGTGCAAGGAAGGAAGCATTGTACTGGAAAATGAGGGCTGGAGGGGACCTCAGGGAGGTCACATCTAGTCCAACCCCCTGCTCAAAGCAGGACCATCCACAATCTATCAAGCTATAAATTAGATTTCGAAATTCACAAAGTTACTGAGGGGCCCCAAGTCCAAAAAAGTTGAGAACCACAGGTGAATGGCTTTGGTGAAAAATGCTGAAGGGCAGGAGAGGAAGCAGCCTTCCAGGAGCACGATGTCCAAAGAACTGGGCTGCTTTCAATGAGCAAAGCAGCTTCTGCAAACAACCTCCAGGAAAAACCAACTGCACCTGAGGCTGGTGGATTCACTGAAGGCTCCAGGACAACACCTGTTTGCAAACAGTCTCGCTCTTCATCCAGGGAGGATAATCTCTAAGTGGATTGAGATGCTGCACAGATTTAAATGCTGCTGAAGAGACACCATTCACTAGACAGGTGTTTAATACAGCCACTCATTAATAAAGGAGATTTTGCTTGATCTGATCCTGCGAGGGGGCCCAGTTTTAAAACTCAAAGTTCATTTCCCAGAGCTGGTTTAAATAACAAGGGTTACACTATCTTAAATCAAATCCAGAGAAACCTTCTTTGATGGGGGAAAGGAAACACACAGCTGGGGGGTGGGGGTAGGAAAAAAAAAAAAATTTGCTGGGCTCGTACATATTTTACACACTTGTTTCTATTTTACCAAGGGCTGAATTAATCTTTGACTATGACACAGAAGTAAATGCATACGGCCTGACATTTCTGTGATCGGAGTGTGAGCACAAACTGCTCTTCTCCCTCTCAACATTAATGCAAGCTGACAATGCTATAGGCCTGAAGTCATGTGACTTTAATCAGCGCTCCCCTGAGCCGCGGGAATCGCATTAATTATTTCAGGGCTATCTTTTAGGAGGAACAGGGAACTCATATTAAAAGCAGGAGATTGCTGCTCATTTCCGTATTAAACCTCTCACCTGGCTGCACGGCTACGGGCTGCTGCTGCCGGCACCCACGGTGGACCGTTGGGGAAGTTTCACTCGGCAAAGCTGTGCAGGAATCAGCCCCTTTCAAATCCACCTTGCTAACCTCTCATTCCCTATAAAATAAGCGCCCCCTTTTCCTGGCTCAAAAGAGCATATTCAGCTCTTAACGCTGGAGGAGGAGCGGGGCTTTCAGCACACTTTAGAGGAGAGCCTCCAAGCCATTATCTAACATGTCAACCAGGTAACAGCTGTACGTGGAAACCAGATGAGAAAGGACAGGAAATCATTGCTTTCTCTTTCGCGTTGAAAAGGATCTCGCGCTGAGAGCGAAATGCTGCGAAAGGCGAGCCAAGGAACAAAGGGTGCCCCCCACACAGCAAGCCAGATGTTCCCAGTCTCACGGCAGCTCACGGCATGCCCGTGAACCTGGAGACGCACCTTGCACATGCCTGGCCTCCCCCCCATTTCACCCCCCGTAAACTGCCCTGCTTTTGTAGTTGGTAAATAATTCATCTCCTGGTGCATGAGAAGACACTGAGTTCATGCCAAAGGTTGGAGTCCCCGGACACCTCCGATGGGAACTGCTCTCTGGAAAGAAGGTGGAGCCTCCCATCTTGCAAAGAAAGGAAACAATGACATTTGAGGAGGGGGCAACTTAAACTGCCGAGCGGCTCATCCGTCGGGGACGAGGATCTGTGCATCTCCAGCTGTATTTGCAGGCAAGCTCCCTTCCTGCACGGCTTTCCTCTTTCATCTCACCATGCAGCGCACACCCTGCACGGTGGGCATTGTGGCCACAGCCAGACAACTTAAAACAATCCACACCAAAATAATAATAACGAGACGGGGGGGGGGAAAAAAAAAAAAAAGCCCGACGCACAAGCAAGCCCCTTGCCTTACGACGGAGACAAACAGAAGGAAGTCACACACACGTAGAAAGAGTGCTTACCGACTTTGGGCTCTTCTTTGGGACTGGCAGTCCTGAAAAATGGCAACAAGGGAAAAAAAAGAAACGTTAGCATACAAATATTACCTTCCTTCAAGGAAAAAAAAGAAAATCCCTAGGTGTATCATCCGAACGTAGCCATCTGCAGAGTTATGTCAGATTTCGCTCTGGCATTGGAGTTACCAGTCTGTTCATATCGAATCAAAGCAGAGAGAGGGAGAGGGAGAGGGAGAGGCAGCGAGTGCGGGAGAGCGCGAGGGGGAGAGATCTATCTGCATTAGCTATGCTGACTTGTGCTGCAGCAGCCTGGAGGCTGGGGAAAGAAATTCACAGACCTCAGCGGCCTGGGAAATTGAACACTTGGACAGAATCTCAAATGCTCCCCTGGATTAAGAGAGACTTAGCTTACAATTAAGCCAAGGATATTTCCTTTTGACGCGATCGGCTTGTCAACGTTATCGCACCAATCAGAATGGCAGAAAAGAAACAGGTTGATTTCTCACCCTTGGCCCCCCCCCCAAAAGTGCCTCCCTAGAAATAGATTTGAAACGGCAAATTTTCTATCAGCTTTGGAGGAGCAGCTCCAGCTGGCCCCACCAAGTGAAACAAAAGCCCAAACAGGATAATCCTTATCCCTAAAAAAAGATCATTTACAAATATAGATGTTATCGACAAAACACAAGTTTGGTTTTTTTCGAGTTCCCACCCCCTCCCCCACCGTAATGATAGGCAAATAGAGACATTAGCTGTCAGCTGTGACCTCCAATTGCTGCAGCTTGAAAACAGAAGGCTACTGATTTCTTACGTGGAGGGGCGGGGGGTGGGATTGTTTGGTAGCTGGGGAGGATGGCAACACGGGGGGGGGGGGTTATACGACAAACATGCAAATGAAGAAACAACTGAAAGGGCGCAGGAGAAGGATCTCCAAGGATGAGCCAGGGATGAGGTCAGAGATGTGGGAGACCTTAAGTGGGCTCCCACAATAGGTAGCACAATGCCCAGTAATAATGATGTGCCTCCTTGTGGGAATTGACCTACAGCTCAGAAGAGGCTGTTTCCTTGAGCAGACGGAAAAGACAAAAGCGTTTTCAATAATGGGGGGGGGGGGGGGGGGGGGGGAAAGAGAAAAAAAA
>NW_017728997.1:14698509-14703130 GCF_001723915.1 Gavialis gangeticus | reverse complement strand
GGGGGGGGGGGGGGAGTGGGGAACAGAGAAAATAACCCCACTCGATGTTTCACTTTGATTGCAAGGAAACAAACATAAACACAAAACCGAGACGACACATCAAGTGCTCAGTAATTCAGGTGTCTGCAATCTGCTTTTGTCTTTAGGATGTGATTTACGTGGCACTTACGCCTCCTTACGTTGTCTACATCATGCATTTTGTTTGCACTAAGAGCGGAAAACAACGCCACACTCCTGTCGAACTTTTCTACAGAAAGTAGAACAAGACGTGCAACAGCAAGACAACCTGGTACGGGGAGAACCTCGTTTTTATGGTAAATGGAAAGATGCCAGCCCTGAATACAGAATACCCATATAGTCACAAGTGACAGACAGTGCCCACTTAACTGCTTGTTGACAGGCTGGTCTAATCTGGACTGGAGAATCCCAAATACTCGAGCCTGTATTTTAAATTAAATGTTTTCAAATGTCAGGGAGTAGCAGTGCTCCAAGCTTTATTCTGTTTAGTGCATTACCAGCAAATAGCTCTTGTCCCTTAGGGCACCAACTGATTGAGGGATAATGAAACATCAAAACTGTTCAGAGCAAACAATTAAGAGGCAGCTTTGTTTCTGCAGACAGTGACCACATCCACATAACCCACTTGGACAATAAAGCTCTCGCAGTTTTCATGGGAGTCACACTGTGCAACAGGTGCGGTTTCTCCCAACTATATATATTTTCACTCTTTTCCCAGAGCTAATCTTATGGAGATCGATATATGGAACAGGTGCATTTGCCCATGTCCTGAGCACACACCTGAGCCAGTGTTGGTAAGCACAACAATCTAGATACTCTTAAAATACTGAAGAAGGAAGATGCAGCCGAGCTGCAGGTTTCAAGCGAGCCAGACACTGAATGTACTGCATGGCAACTATCAGATGCTAACATCTAACAAACAGAACCTATGGAACAAAACTTTCCTTTGGAATCTGTCACTAGTTTCAACGGTTGCAATCCCCAGGAGATTGAAAATGGCTTGAAAGAAAAACCCACTGATGGAGTATCCCTCCAATGGCCCATGAATCTTACAGTGTCACTGCTCAGTTTTGGAGTTTGATGCAGACTTAGCAGTGGCTGACTTTTTAACCGATTTAAGCATCTGGAGAACATGCTCCAAAAACCATCTGTAGGCTTGCCCACGAGAAACTTAAAGAGTCTGGGGAATAACTCATGTTAATATTTTTCTGTAAAAAGTTGTGTATTAATTTATACCAGGGCTTATTGCAAAAACTTCTAGTTCCTGCCATGGTGGGTCAAGTCAGCGGATAATAGACTGCAAGTTATCTTATTTATTCCCAGCTGAAGGAGAGGGTGCAGCCTACAAGACCAAGATACATCCTCCGCTTGCAGAAACCACAGCTATGGGAGGTGGGGGGTGGGACTGCTAATGGGAATACACTTGCCTTGTGTGGGCAACTAATGGCGTTAGGGAAGAAAAACATAACCTTTGGCTAGTTGCCACTGCACGCAGAATCGAATTCAGGATAGCAATGACTGGAAGTCACTGCCGTCTACCGACTGCCTGGAGATTTATGTATAGTGAGGTGGTAGTCTCCAGTTGGCCAATATGCACCTCCAAAACACGCACACATACATGCACATATGCACGCACGCGGGCACACACGTGGCAGCCTGGCTACCAATCCCAGCAGAGAACTGCAACTACACAGGCATATTAAGGAATGAAGACCACCTGCTCTTTCCTATAAGAGTCATGGTAGGTTGTCTTTAAAGCTCAGTTGGGGGGAAATATGTGTTTTGCTTCCAATTTTGTAACTTCTCTGTGCTGCTGCCCCTATGACATCCTTCACTCCCACGGAATCACCTAAAATGCCTTTAATTAAGAAACCGTCTCAATGTATCATCTCAGTCTTGGCAAAATGAGCTCAAAGAGGCAAAAGGAAGCTGTCACCATCACAGTTTTAGCAACGGCTAAAAAAAAAAAAATAATAATAATAATGGCCAACCTGATAAAGACTGTCAATTTGAGCTAAAGCCCTGTGGAATGGGGAAGAATGGCCTTTGTAAACACATGCACATGTGACTCAAATTAAATTAATTAGAACCACAAATTACTCCCCTCTCAATAAGGATGTGATAATGCAATGGCTTAATGAGAAATACCAGAGATTGCTGAGAGATCTCTGAGCACAAGGGACAGTAATCAACCCACCATCACAGAGTCACCTGTACATTAACAATGAGTTAATCGAAGGGTGTTTGCACGGGTGTACGTTGGGTACAGTCAGGCCAATTAAATTATCAATCACTTTCCATTGTCAAAGGAAGGGTGCCTAGTGGTAAAGATGTAATTTAACACCTTGGAGACTTCGGTTCAATCCCTGCCCTGCTACGGACACCCATTGTGACCTTGAGCAGGTCATTTAATTGCCCTCAGTGAGACCCAGGGAGGCAGCATGCTCATTATGGGTTCTTCCAGGTGACTTGTAGTCTGCGATTCCTATACGACCATCAGCACCAATGTTACGTTGGCATGACGGATGCAGAACAAATAAATGAACTGCATTGCTTTTCACAAAAAAGCATTTTTTCCCCTCCTCTTCCTGTGTTCCCAAAGGTTTCTACATACAGCTGGCCTCACTGATCTGTTCAGCTACATTTTGAAATGCAGGAAAACATGTAAATTGTTTAGCAAGTTTTGCCCCATGAAAGACCGCTGCTTCAATATCTTTCCTCTCCAGGTATATTTGACGTGATGATGCGCTGTGGGTACGGTAGCCCACAGACCACCATTTTCTGGCACATTGAACTGGCATATTTTTTTCCACTTTAAGACTGCTTACACTGATTTGTTAGGTTTGATTTTCACTGTAACAAGCACTGGTCAAAGCCCTGATATGGTGGTGGTGGGAGTCAGACAAGAACCTGAGCACAGGATGTGAAAAGCCCACCAGCTATGAAAGACATTTCTAATATGCAGGATCATAGTTTTCTCCAGTTTAAAAAAATCCCTAATTTTCAGTTACAGAAAAATAATCCCAAATCCACATTTTTCCATTATTTAAATGAAACACCGCTGATATACATCTACATACACACGCACATACATACATACATACACACACACATACATATACACCCCCTGAAAATTGGGGATTTTTTTAAAGCAGAGAAAACCAGGATCCCTGCTTTTATTTAGACCGATTGGTCAGCAGATAGACAGACCTACAGATTACACTCAGATTCTTGCAATAGGAGTTTGTTGCAACTTTTGTCTTTACACAACACATGGAATAGAAAGGAGGCACAGGGTCAGGGCCGACTGTCCAGCTTTACTAACCTATGGAAGATGGAGAGCCAAGCTCATTAAGCAAACGACAACTCGGGCATGGCACCGGTGGCTTCTAAAATGAAGAAAACGGTGAGGAACACTAGAGGGCTCACAACCTATCTAAAGGGAAACGATGCCAACTCTACCGTGTGTGTGACCACCGAGGAATCAAAAGGGCTGAGCTATTTGAATTCCAGGAGGGATTTAACTGAAGTTAAGAGTGGTCATCTGCATCTCAGAAGATGGAGAAATTAAACTGAGGTCTGTTGGAATCTGTTACAAAATGAGAAGCATGCCCACTGGGCTGCAGTAACTGTGGCTACTGCTCAGTGCATGCCTTTAAGATGCTTAGGGATCTCTGCACAGAAAAGAGGAAGGGAAAAGACAATATGCTTTGTCTCTGGCTCTCTGCATCATGTCTGGGTTGCATCTCTAGTTCAGACATCCTGTGAAATACCTGCAAGCATCAGCAAAGAGAAGAGGGTGGCTTGGTTGGAAAGGTCACCAGTTGGTTTTAGTCATTATTGTGAGTGGAGCACACAATGCAGGGCAGCAGAAAATTAGCAGGAGATTAATAAAAACACAAGAAAAAGCACCAAGGGCTGTGTCAGGGGGTTCACATTTATAGGAAAAATCTTGCTGCATAAAAAAAGTAACAAGCCTACTCAATAGTGTTTTTTACATTGTGCTGAATGAAAGGATATCATCAACCAGGACACATATTTGGAAAGATGTGGGGTGAAATGCTGGAGCCAGGGGTAAACATCTCTTTTCCCAGCAACACACATTGATCTCTCTGTTTTCTGAGTGCAAAACAAGGAGGTCTAAATAATTAACACTAATGGCCATTAGTGCTGCTGGGGGGAGGGGGGGTGGGGGAAGAGGAACTTATTCCACATTGCCAAAGAATTTTTTAATAGAGGAGGCACAGTTTAAAAAATGGATAGGAGTCAGAGTTCTCTAGATTGAGGGGAAGCATATCACAGTCATTTGCAAAAGAGGAAAGACACAGGTCTGCATGCAGCCATAAACAGCACCATCAAGGAAAAAAGTCCCTACCCTGCAAACGTATAACTTTTCTGTTTGTCATAGTGATCTGCATTATAACAGTGTTACTGCACTAGCATAAAGATAAGCTACGCAAAGCTAGCTCTAAGCCAAAGAATAATTTCCACTGAAGGAGTTTAGGCTCGTCATAAATCAGGGGTTGGTAACCATCAAACAAAATGAAAAACGCTCCATTTCTAAAATGTTAATGCTAGAGAAAAGCAGTTTTCAGGAGACCAA
>NW_017728997.1:14692316-14693509 GCF_001723915.1 Gavialis gangeticus | reverse complement strand
ATTTTCAGTTACAGAAAAATAATCCCAAATCCACATTTTTCCATTATTTAAATGAAACACCGCTGATATACATCTACATACACACGCACATACATACATACATACACACACACATACATATACACCCCCTGAAAATTGGGGATTTTTTTAAAGCAGAGAAAACCAGGATCCCTGCTTTTATTTAGACCGATTGGTCAGCAGATAGACAGACCTACAGATTACACTCAGATTCTTGCAATAGGAGTTTGTTGCAACTTTTGTCTTTACACAACACATGGAATAGAAAGGAGGCACAGGGTCAGGGCCGACTGTCCAGCTTTACTAACCTATGGAAGATGGAGAGCCAAGCTCATTAAGCAAACGACAACTCGGGCATGGCACCGGTGGCTTCTAAAATGAAGAAAACGGTGAGGAACACTAGAGGGCTCACAACCTATCTAAAGGGAAACGATGCCAACTCTACCGTGTGTGTGACCACCGAGGAATCAAAAGGGCTGAGCTATTTGAATTCCAGGAGGGATTTAACTGAAGTTAAGAGTGGTCATCTGCATCTCAGAAGATGGAGAAATTAAACTGAGGTCTGTTGGAATCTGTTACAAAATGAGAAGCATGCCCACTGGGCTGCAGTAACTGTGGCTACTGCTCAGTGCATGCCTTTAAGATGCTTAGGGATCTCTGCACAGAAAAGAGGAAGGGAAAAGACAATATGCTTTGTCTCTGGCTCTCTGCATCATGTCTGGGTTGCATCTCTAGTTCAGACATCCTGTGAAATACCTGCAAGCATCAGCAAAGAGAAGAGGGTGGCTTGGTTGGAAAGGTCACCAGTTGGTTTTAGTCATTATTGTGAGTGGAGCACACAATGCAGGGCAGCAGAAAATTAGCAGGAGATTAATAAAAACACAAGAAAAAGCACCAAGGGCTGTGTCAGGGGGTTCACATTTATAGGAAAAATCTTGCTGCATAAAAAAAGTAACAAGCCTACTCAATAGTGTTTTTTACATTGTGCTGAATGAAAGGATATCATCAACCAGGACACATATTTGGAAAGATGTGGGGTGAAATGCTGGAGCCAGGGGTAAACATCTCTTTTCCCAGCAACACACATTGATCTCTCTGTTTTCTGAGTGCAAAACAAGGAGGTCTAAATAATTAACACTAATGGCCATTAGTGCTGCTGGGGGGAGGGGAAGTGG
>NW_017728997.1:14625606-14687316 GCF_001723915.1 Gavialis gangeticus | reverse complement strand
GGCCATTAGTGCTGCTGGGGGGAGGGGGGGTGGGGGAAGAGGAACTTATTCCACATTGCCAAAGAATTTTTTAATAGAGGAGGCACAGTTTAAAAAATGGATAGGAGTCAGAGTTCTCTAGATTGAGGGGAAGCATATCACAGTCATTTGCAAAAGAGGAAAGACACAGGTCTGCATGCAGCCATAAACAGCACCATCAAGGAAAAAAGTCCCTACCCTGCAAACGTATAACTTTTCTGTTTGTCATAGTGATCTGCATTATAACAGTGTTACTGCACTAGCATAAAGATAAGCTACGCAAAGCTAGCTCTAAGCCAAAGAATAATTTCCACTGAAGGAGTTTAGGCTCGTCATAAATCAGGGGTTGGTAACCATCAAACAAAATGAAAAACGCTCCATTTCTAAAATGTTAATGCTAGAGAAAAGCAGTTTTCAGGAGACCAACCTAGGTATTGTTAACCCACTGGCACAAGCGAGTGCACAATAATGCAGAGCATATTACAGTTATGAACAAGAGTTGCAGCTCTTAGTAGCTCGTAAGTTAACTCACATTTATGCTCAGTTACTCATTCCAGTTTGAAATGCTGAACAAATGCCCCAAACCTAGAATTTTGGTCATACTACGTACCGACTTCGATCATGCCTCAACTAAGAGTTCATTTCAAAAGCAACAAAGAAGCCGGTTCATAAATGTGTTCTTTTGACTACTGCAAATGCATATATTTAACTGTGTAACACGTATGATGATACATACAAAATAACGATGATACTGGTTAATTGAGGATCTGTCCTTATGTAAGGAATCACCATTTGAAGCCCACCCCGACCAAGACAGTTTTGCCCATTCATATGACATTACTGCTAAGATCATGAAATTTTTCTTAATACATACAAAATAATGATGATACTGGTTACTTGTGAGGATTTGTCCTCATGGAAGGAATCGCCAGTTGAAGCCCAACCCCTGACCAAGACGGTTTTGCCCATTCATATGATTTTACTGCTATGATCGTGAAATTTTTCTTAAAGACTGAACTCCCAGATTCATGTGTTCACAGAAGAATCACAGCTTTACCTACACACCCAGAGACAAGCTTAAGAATACAAATCTTGAAGAAGCTAATAAAGAATGCAATGTTCCCTGACCACACCCCTAAACAAGGGCACGGCTTTGAAAGCCAGTCTCATGATTTCTCTAGCCGGACTCATGCTTTTTGGCCATCTGGAGTTGACAATGCTGTCAACTGTCAATCCGGGGTTGACGATGCAGAATTTGTGGCCACCTGAATTGTCTTCATGGAGCCAAGTGAAATCAATAAGCTGCCTCAGCTCGATTTCTAGCACGAACAAGACAGTAGAAACTAGCAGCACAACTGGCACCCCTTTTGGAGGGCCAAGCAGACAAGCCAAGGATTGAGCATGCTGTGAAGCTGAAGTGCCTCCCACCGCTAGACAGGATTGCCCTCCAGGGCCGGCACTGAGGTACACTCATTCATGGGGAGCAGTCTGTTGCTGTCACTACTGCAAGTTTTTAGCGAGTTTTTGTCTCCAGGGCTCATATATTGTTAACGCACAAAATCCATTCAGTTTGGGTCAGGCCCTTCTAGCGTACATTGGTACAGCAGTCAGCATAATGAGCCTCTGCTCCCAAATGGGGCCTTTGGGGCACCAATGAAAAATTAGTGACTTTAAGGGAGTCAGATGGCAAAACTTCCTTGAAGACAACTGTGTTGTAATGCAGGCAGGCTGCTGTCCCAAGATCTGGCCACAATGATCCTGATATTTTAAAACTGATTCTTAACCGCATGCCACAGCACCCTGGGGTGCCTTGAGATCCTTTCAAGGGTGCTGCACCGTGTTAGGTGTGCCAGCATGATTCACAAGATAAACCCAGAGGTTTCAAATAGGAATCCCCAACGTCAAAAACATTCTGACCTGTTGTGGTCTTTACAACAAAAGAATTGCTTTAGTATTTTTATGTAGCCATAAAAAGGAGCAAGAACCAAAAAGATGGCATTTGCAAAGGGGTGCCTTGGGTCTAACAAGGTTGACAACCGCTGTTCTAAAATAAGGGATAGTTGCATTCAGCTACTATTTCAAGGATTTAATTCAAGGTGTTTCTTAACAAAGTGGCGTGTTAACTAATTTAGGGAGGTAGTTTCTCTGCCACACTGCTGCCAATATATTCATGATGGTCCACCAACAGGCCACAGGGCCACCAACCTGCCATGTGATTTTGGGTTCTTCCACATCATCTTCCTGCAATTCCCCCTCTCCTCCCAAGCTTGGTCTGTTTATCAAGGCCACAGGCTCTTCAAGGCAAATGCAGGTGATCCAGCACCTAAAGTATTGGGGCTCTGATCTCAACTGACGTCTCAAGGGATTACTATGACACAAACAATCATCATTAGCAAGATACTAAGAGCACTCTCAGGAGTGTCATCATCCACGAGAAAAACATTTGACCACACACGGGGAAAAGAACTAGGCTAAGAAAATGTAGGTGCAGGCTGAATTGGGCTCCAAATATTTTTATATCATTTGTTCTTCCTTGAAATGAGCCCTTTTGTTTCTCTGTTACTTGCTGGTGCATCATGATTTCTGGGCAGATGAATAACCTGGGCATACGCAGTCAACGGAGCAGGGGCCCAACAGGCTTACAGAAACCCAGGGCATATCTCTGGGAGCACCCTGACACCCAAGGACTTTATCACAGTGGGAACTACCAAAACGCTGGGTTATTAAAATGCAGTCTGTCCTGGAATAAAAACAAATCAAATTAATTCCAAAACCATTAAGAGAGACCTACTGTCCCCAGTAGTTTTTAAAACCCCACTGCTTTTAAAGACTCTCCAACTCTCCATTCAATCCATTATACCAACAAACAGAGGCCTCTTCTTGAATTCAGGCAACTCTTTATTGTCCATTATTATACTTAATCGGTCTCTCTGCAGATGTTGCACCCAGCTTGGAAGTGGACAGTGGCTTTCTGAAACCTCAGTTACCCACAAATTAGCAGCTCCTGAAGGTGCCACATAAGCCGGCCATGCTCAAGGCTGGAGGACGGAATCGGTTTTAGGTGCCAGAATAAAATTCCTGATCAGAGTATTCAAAGTCTGCTCAACTTGTGGGTGTATGAAAAATGCTGAGGAAACTCAGATTTACTTCCAGTTAAATCTGCCTTGTTTAATGCACAGTATTAGGTTCTGCTGTGCCACCTTGTGTTACATCACATTACAGCTAAGATAAAACAACGCTGTGCAATTTGATTTACTTCAAGTTTACAAAGTTGCTATTAAAAAATAAAATAAAACCAAGCCCACAAAACCTGGGGGCAGGGGGAGTTCAAACATTTAAGTAGTATTTCATAGCTTTAGCTATTCATTTAAACCAGCCTCACTTTTTCTTCACATAAAGGACTTATTCCCTGCTGAAGGATGAGATGGGTCACGGAATAAAAAAAAATCTCAATGGGAAGATTTTAGGCGATTTCTTCTTCTAGCAAATCCCCTGTTTTCCCTCCTGACTTCATAACCGGTCTGAACTGTCCACAGCACTGTGACAGCTGTGCTCCAGCATCCAACATGCACTGAACTATTACAGGGGTTGGTAAACACAAGGGATTATACTCCTTCCGCTTCCCCCCAGAGCTAAAATTATCACGCCAGTCCAATTAATTACCCAATTCCTTCACTGGTTTCCAGGGGCTGCACGTTTATAAAACCATTCTGACTCTTTACACATGATTTTATGATCAAAGCCAAAACGCCGATCCACTACTCTGTGTTACCCTGCCTGAGCATCCAAAATACCTGTGGAGATCAGATGCAGAGGAGGGAGAAGCATGTGGGGGACAAAAGTGCCGTATTAGCACAGGAACGAGAGGCTCCTGATCCAACACTCGCTTTGACCCTCATGTAGATGACGTCGACATCTATGAGTTTTCATTTCCATTGCTTCTTTCTGAAATAGTGTAAGCACCACCAAGCTGCAGATGTACAGCACAAAAGGAAACGTTGCGTTGTAAATCACTAACACTTTAACATCGGGTGCCAGGGCAGCAAAATCTGGACAGCTCTACAGCCCCAGATTACTACCTCACTACAACATATGATAAACAGGGATCAGATATTACAACCCTATTAAACCAGACACAGTGTTTTAACTTGTCACCTAACTTATTTTTACGAGACTGGTTAATAAAAGGGAGTAACTCCATTGTGAATAAAGTCTAACGACTTGTCGTTTCCGTTTTGATGCGATTGGTTAAAATGTAGAGCCGGTCGTCCAATCTGAATTCCTCCTTCCCAAGCGAGCGTCTCAAAGCAAATGGTAACTTAAAAAAATAATGATGTGAAATTGTTTAATCAATATTTTCAAAAAAATCTAATTAGATTCCTAATTCATACAGAACCTTGCATTCAAAGCTAATTTTTAGAATTAAACACTTAAGGCAAGAAATAGCTATTTTCTTAATCACAGTGTAATTTTTTCATTTCACACCTTACTTTTTGGCATTTTTAAAACAGAACACCCTTCTCTCACGGAATATGTGAAGTCAGGAGGAATCTTACACTGGTTACCTGCCAAGAGGTATAGACAGGAGGGTCAATGGATGGGGAAGGATGCGATGAACATATCTATGGGGAGATTACCAGCCAGGAGGCTTTGATGGTTTTATCCATGGCAGAGGCCAAGGGGAAGGGAAGGTAGGATTTGAGGTGGGATTTGGAAAGAGTTAAGGGTCAGTTGGGCACACCAGATGGCAGGGTTCAGGCAGCTTTCCAAAGATGCAGAAAATAGATGTGACCTGACGGGGCTACAACAGTCTGGACTACTAGAATTTGAGAGAGTTACAATGAAGGATGAAGGATTTAGCACTGGCGAGGCCACATCTGGAGTCCTGTGCCCAGTTTTGAGCCCCGCACTACAGAAAGGATGTGGACAAATTGCAAAGAGTCCAACGGAGGGCAATGAAAATGGTTGAGGGGCTGGGGGGCATGACTGGGGAGGAAAGGCCGAGGGAGCTGGGCTGATTGAGTCTGGAGAAGACAAGACCGAGGGGGATTTGATAGCAGCCTTCACCCCCCTGCAGGGGGGCTGCAAAGAGGATGGAGCTGGGCTGGTCTCAGTGGGGGCAGATGACAGGACAAGGAGCAATGGGCTCAAGTTACAGCAAGGAAAGTTGAGGTTGGATATTAGGAGAAACACTGGGAGGGTGGTGAAGCACTGGAACAGGTTGCCCAGAGAGGTGGTGGGATCTCCATCCTTGGAGGTTTTTGAGACCCGGGTAGACAAAGCCTTGGCTGGGATGATGTAGTTGAGGCTGGTCCTGCTTTGAGCAGGGGTTGGACTAGATGTGACCTCCTGAGGTCCTTTCCAACCCTCACTTTCTACAATTCAATACAAGTGAAAGCACTCCACGTATAACCAGAGGAAGACAAGGGGGAGAGTGTTTGAATGGGCCTGACAGTGCAAGTAGAGCTACCAAAAAAGTTCACAAACCTCACAAATTCTGAAACACGAGAGAAGTTTTCGAACTGAACTGAAATTTATTTTCTACCTACAGGAACTTTTTACCCTCTTTAATTTTCCCTGAGCCTGAGGAAGGGCGTGTGTGCCCAAAAGCTTACAGAAAAAGATAGTTTTTTTGCAGTTGCTTAGTTGGTCTAATCAAAGGTATCACCTCTGAACCAAGAGTCTTAGCATTGTGCATTTTGAAACACAAGAGAGGAACTAACGTGCATCAAGCACAAGCAAGGTGCAGCAGGCGGTAAATTCCCCCCATTCAAGAGATCTGCAAGAGCACATCTCTACTACCAGGCAGATCAGAGGGATCACTGCTCCACACACCCACAAAACTACAAACTGGAAGAATGAAACTTAGGGCCACAATCCTTAGCCCGGACACATGCTTGCATTCCCAGACAAGCTGGACTGGTGGTGATGGTGGGAGGTGGGGAGCAGAGGGCTTCTGGGTGGATCTAAGGAAAAAAATCCACTGGTTTTTATTTATTACAGCCTGAAAAAACCTCAGGCCACACGATGTATTCTTCCAAGCCTGGCTTAGTGGAGTACATAGCGAGGGATGCATGCATACACTGGGGGTACCCACATGACCCCAAGTAGCACACTCCTAACTGTGATCTGGAGTCTCTCTCTCTGTCTTGCCATTCAGCAGCTGCTAGAGCAGTTTGAAATTTTCTGGCAGCTAGGCACTTATGCAGCACGATTTTTGCCTTGCTCCTTGCTGCAAGCCTAAAGGGCAAACAGAAGACAGCGGTGTGTTCAACAGAGTTCAAGTCTTTGGCGAATAGCTAATTGCAGCTCTAATTATGATGGTTTCACATCATTAGGGAAAGTGACTAAAAAGCAGATATAAGACTAATGATGCAAGATTAGATATTGCTTTTTATTTTATTTTTTTTTGCTTGGCTCTATTACCATTTAATGATCTATCTTCCCGCAATCCTGAGAAGCTGGGTAAAGTGATCCAGTTTCTTCTGGGAGCAGACTCTCAAAATGCATCTTTTGGGCCTTGAACCTGAAAGGTGCTGAAAACCCTTATTTCCCTGAAAGGTGCTGAAAGCCCTTATAAACCCTTACTGAAGCTACCAAGAGCTAAACATAGTCACTGCACTATCGCAGCACTTGTTCAGAAGTACCCGATTAGCAAAACTACGCTCCCTTCAGCTTGACCCAACCATCCATCCTCATGTGACTAAGGACTGTGTCAAAGCCTCCAATTTTACTTACCAAGCACTCAGATATTACAGTGGCAGGCAATGGTTCAAACCTGGTATATAGGGAGACAGGTAGGGAGGTAGATAGTGGGATGTTATATTTATGGTCTCCTTCTCCCCTCTAAATGCTGACCAAACTGGTCCTCCTCAAAAGACCAAGCTCTATTTCTCAAGCAGGTCTTTCTCCAATTAAATGTAAATTGGGTACTACTGAAAGCTATTAGCAAACTGAACATCTCTGTGCATCTGCCCAAGGGGCTATAGCCTGAGGTTGTTCTAAAACGGACCAGAATAGCTAGTGCAGAATAAACTACTCTGGATTAGCTCTCCATGTGGACAGCCTATTCTGGCATAAAATGTTTATCCCAGAATAGTTACACTGCTTAGGAATTGAATTTACCCTTCTGTTATAGATGAGTTTTTTGGGTTTGGGTTTTTTCCCCCTGAACGGTATCCATATGGGGAGATATTCCCACAATAGCTTCTCCAGGCAAGTTCCATGTACAGACAAGGCCTTCGTACAAAGTGGATTTCACTGCACGAATTGGCTCCAAAACACCAAATCTGGGACAATCTGTTGGCTTCTTTGACTACTCCAGTGTTACTAGGAAACTGTGCAGTCACACACATTTAAAACAAAGCTACACTTGCCTTCTGCTCTTGCCTATTAACATTAACACTATAAGACTATTGAGACTGAACTAATTCATGCAATTGTCAGCTACATGTTTGTGAGCACCCAAACACACACAGCCACATGTGCATGCACGCACACACGCGCGCGCGCACACACACACACACACTCTTGAACTTTTGCGTGTACTTACTTGTGGCATCCTTTGATGAACGAACAAGGAAAACAGACCAGTGCTTTTGTGCTGCCCTACACACAGCTCCATAAAATTGCAAATGATGTAGTGGAATGTAACAAATCCTAAATAGCGTTTTTCTCCCAGCTTGTGCTAATCCTAGGAGTAACTTTTGGATAGCGCAGGTGTAGCGATGTTTTTTCAGCAGCAGAGCACCCAGGGTAAAATTTCAGACCTATCTTTGGTACACAGCATCTTGCCTTCCCTCATCCACAAGCAACTGCAAGACTTTGTTGGCATAAACTATCTACTTACAGGAAGTCAAATCTTCATCTGAGGGTACGTCGCAGTAAATATTGCACAGGCTTCTCTCCCAGGCTACGCACTTTGCATCTTAACAATTACACCTAGTTGTTGGGAGAACACCAGTGGCTTGGAGCCGACTGAGTTTTTTGCATCTTGTGCACATCTCTTTCTGATATTCGTCTGCTTGATTAGTAAACCATTACTGGCAAATGTTACGGACAGCTCTGAGCACCAGCTTCAGCATTACTGGAGGTCTGAATAAATGCAAACGCTATGAGAATTAAAGAAGGGGCAGGCTCTCCCAGGCCTCTCCTCTCTGGACAGCAGAGGGAAGACGAGGTAAGGGCACCCAGCCCCAAACCCCAAACAAGAACCACTTCCAGAGACTTGAAGAAGCTTCTTGCTAACGGGAGCCGAGCTCATTTCTGGAATTGGATCAAAATAAATAGCGACGCTTTGTCTGAGGCCGGTCCTTCTGCTAAAGGAACGGGCAGAAATAGGGCAAGGTAAAGTTACTGTAGAAAGGGTCTGAGTGCATCAGATCTCATCTGCTTTCTAGCCAAGTACGCTCTGCAACTTTTTCTCCAAGGATGTTTTCAAGGTTGTGCCTACTATCACCTTTGCACGTTCTGCCAGGCTCTAATGAACAGCTTCACAGGATAACGTTATTCTGATGTTGAGAAAAGCACATTTCAATTATTTACTGCGTCAGGCCTATGACTGTTTCAAACTACCGGACCACAACAGCACAAATGGCAAGTACATTACAATCAGGTCCAAATGCCAAGGCAGTTAGGCCTGTAACAAGAGACGAAGGAAGGTGATTGGTACACTATCTGAGAAGTTATTAGCAACTTCTCAGCCATCTGTGTGCACTCAGTTGATCAATATGCATACTGGAAGAATTAAGGCAGAAAGGAGATTCATCAATATGATCAGAGATTGATCATTTACTTTCCCATTAAAACTCTCCACTTTTATTTCCTAACCAAGCCTTCTCACTGGACCTCTGAGCTGTAGGGAAGATGATTACATGCTAACTATGGTTCAAATCACTAATGCAGGATAGTAACAGATATATTTATTTTCTTCCAGGAAAATTAATAATACCGGATGTTCCTCTTCTGACTGTAGATGTAGAAACTAGCTACCAAGCACATAAATCATTTACCAAGCTTATGGTGTATTTTAAAGGCTCTCAGTAAAAGAGTGATCCAAAAATCACTCAGATTCTGCAGAAACCAGTGTATAAAACTAGAGGACTCCTCTCAATGTATTCAGGTCCTTACTTTTTGATTCACTATTAACATATAAAATATAGTCAACACTTCCAGAGTGGGAAGAAAGCATTCGTTTTACTACAGCATGCATTCATTACTAGCGCAAGGCACTAGAATTGCTGGCCTGCATTTCCAGAAGTGATAGACCGATCTGAGATGCCTTCAAGGGGTCCAATTCTCAGAAAATGCTGAGTGCCCACTCTCTGGGTCCCCAGTCTCTCCTAGGTGTCAGCTCAGGCAGACTACACATCAAGAGTTGCTTTGGAAAGACATGCCCAGCTCCACCCATGCACATGAAAACTAAAAATATACAAATTCAGGTCCCAGGCTTGCCAGTCAAGGAGATGCTGCAAGGCGAAAAAAGCACTTCACATATTACTGAGACCCGCATTTGCACATTTCTGTCTCAGCTCCAGGTAAGTGAGCATGATGCTTATCAGGGGACTGATTAAAAGGAAACAACTGCAGAACTGAAATGAAAATGAAACAAAGTACAGCAGTATGTTGGACACCCCCCATGGGCTGGCCATGTGTTTGTGCATCCAGTGCAACCCTCTGGAAACAGCTTGCCCCCCATGGAAATTTCCAAGCAGTTGCTGGCTTGATGAAGATAACAATGAAAACCATTTGGAAAGGTTTAAGAAAAGGATTTCTGTGCCAACTGCTGCCCACCGGTTGGCGGGGAGGTAGCATTCAGCACATATTCCTGGACTGAACTCAGAGCTCATTTTAGCTCTAGCTGCTCAAACCTGCCAGCAGGTGCCAAAATCTGAACGTATCCACGCAGGATACAAAGTGGTGCACAAGGCAGGGGACAGAGCAGAGCCTGGGTCTCCACGGCCTCAAAGACATCACTCCTCTTGCATCGTGGTACAACAGAGACCTGCACGGGGCTGCAGAGGTGATGGAGAAAGGGCAGATGGCTGGTGTGATGCACCCCATTGCATCTGCCTATTCCCATGGCAATACAATGTAGCTGAATCACTGGACCTTTAACCCTAAATTAAACCGAATTAAAGTTTCAAGGTTTTGCTACACTTGTATCCTTACAGGAGTAGGTAGAAGCAACACTTACATTGTGGTGTCAATATGTTCTAATTGGGCGTGAAACTATGGGTCGCAACTCCAAACGGGGTCACAACTTCAGCGGATGGGGTCACAATAAACATGCCTCCTGACATTTCTGAGCTCACAGCAGGGCTGCTGCCAAGACCAGCTCCGGGCGGGAGCCACCTCTTGCGGCCCAGCCGGTGGGACCCATTGCAGGAGTGGGGAGGACAGCAGGGTGGGGAGCCGCAAGCCTGCACCGGGAAGCCTGCATCCTCCCCACCCCCTGGGCTCCTCTCCAGCAGTGCTGCCCACGGGGGAGTGGGGTGCCAACCTGGGCTTGGGCACTGCTGGTGGGGGCAGGGGGCTGTGGGTGGGGAGTGAAGGGCACCTGGGGTTGTGGGGGGCTGTGGGTTGGGAGTGAGGGGCCATTCTGAGGAAAAGGGGTCATAAAAGGGGTCATATTGAGGAAACGTTTGGGAAGCGCTGGTCTGCATCATGAGAAGTGCAGAACCTCACCGAGCTTGATCCTGATTATTAGGCTGGAGCGAAGTGACAGTCACCCCAAAGTGGGATCACCGGCTATTTTAGTGCACGGCTCTCATCAGCACAGGATCATCCAGGGGGCTGGACCCCATGACCTCTCAAGGTCCCTTCCAGCCCTAAACTTCGGTGAATTGTCTCCTATTCTCCTCTTTCCCTCTTGTGCTCATATACAGTACAGCCTCATAAATCTAGATATCAGATATCCAGAATTCTCAAAAATCCGGCACTTTTTAATACTACACTAGATTGGGGAGTAGCGGCAGCCGGTCCCAGAGCAGCAGAGGGGGAAGCTTCCACGTGGCAGCTGCCACCATCATCCACCATCCTATACCACCTCTCCAGGACCGGCCTCCGCTACCTCTCCCCCTCCCACCCCTGGGACCGGCTGCCGCTCTGGTTTAAAAAATCCAGAGGTTTTCAAATTTCCGGCAGATGCTCGGTCCCGAGCATGCCAGGCTTATGAGGTTATACTGTACCCTTAACTTCCCAAGCTGCGGCATGGGCGCTCTTTGGTCAGTCTCTTTTTAATAGATCTGCAAACGGGCTTGAGGCTGCCTATTGCTCAACCAAGCCTGTCCCAGCCTGTCGGGCTTTGCTGAGACCATCATGCTTTGCAACACCACAACGGGCAGCTTACCTTCTACATGCTGAACAGGTGGCAATGGAGCATGCTCAGAGGTTATTTTTCCAATGGCTGACTGCTTTTGGAGATTTTAATTCCCTCCCTAAGGCCAGCCACAAGATAACCCTCCCACAACGATTATGCATATTCATAATTTGGAGGGTATCTGTCCTTGGGTATGTTTGAGTTCTCAGTGAAAAACCCTCTCCCAGATTCATTCACCCCCCACTATGTCCCATGCATAGACTATTGCTAATTTTTTGACCCCGTCAATCTCCTAAGAAGTCCCCAGAGCTTTCTGATGACAGATGCAAGGAAAATTTGAGCCTCCAAAGCCAGTTTTCACAAGTATTTGAAAACAGGATTGACGATGGAAACTGTCACGTAACCATAACAATCACAAGCTCTCTACCAAAAAGACTGTATGCATATATATCTGATGCATGTGTATATCTATATATGTGTCCACTGCAACCCAAAGAGATGGAAATAATTAATTATATTACAGTAAGACGGGAACCCATTTGGGGAGGACATTTTCTACACCGTACACCCGAAGCCTGTTCGTAGAGAAAGATTTAGGACAGAAAACATTTTTGCATTACTGAAAAGGGATACAAAACCTACCTCCTCGCTGCACCAGCAGTGTGACTTCGCTCCCTTTAGGACATTCAATCAGCATATCCACCACCTGGTTGTGAGTGAGGCTCTGCACATTCTTCTTGTTGACTTCAACTATTAGATCCCCTTCTTTTAGGCCCCGGCATCGTGGGCTGTCCACAATTTGTTTCACTCTTTGGCCCCCACCGCCAGGACTGTCTGCTATAGTAAAACCAAAGCCCATGGGCCCTTTCACAATATGCACAGTTATGAGTTCAGGTTGGGTTGCTATAGAAGAAGCCAAAGAGACAGTATCATTGGGGTAACTATGGGATCCATTAGAAGAGACCTCAGTCGGACTGCTTGGCCGTGGCTCCTTTGTGCCGTTTACTTTCCCTGTTTTACTACTGTGGCTTGCTGGAGAATCATAGTTTTCCTGCCCATTCACAATGATGGGCTCTTTATCCAAAATCGCCACAGACGTCACCAGGCTGGTGTTTGGGTCATCGGGGTCAAAGGGCAGAGGGTAACCGCGGCACAGTTCAAGGTCCACACTGGCACCGATTGGAATGGACTGGAAGATTTTAACCACTTGAGCGTGTGTGTGTCCCAGCACACAGGTATCGTTCACGCTGACTATAACGTCTCCTGCGGAGCAAACAGAGACAATAAACAGATGCACACGTTCAGTTCAGTGCTTTCATGCACCAAGCTTTTTTTTTTTTTAAAAAAAAAAAAACAGCTGTTTTCAATGCTGAAAGATTCCTATCTTCAGGTGAGATTCAGTCCAATGGTACCACTCTGCTTTCTCTCTCACAGGATCCTGCTACACATTCAAATGAAAGCTAGACAGAAACCAGCTACAGAGTTGTCACACGTTCAAGCACTAACTTCATAGCTGGCTGGCTCTCTTTATAGCTAGATGGATGTTTTGACTGTGTGACAATTACTTGGCCCATGTGGCTGGTCTAACTTTATTGTGCGATTAACCAGTTAATTGTGTGATAATTACATTGAACTTGTGGTTGGTCTAAATTTATTGTGCGGTTAACCAGTTAATTGCATAATATCTGTAATGTGTAGCAGGGCACACAGACTTCTACTGGCACAGTCAGCTAAGCAGTAATAGCATTTACATACTTCTGCCTGTTAGAGAAAGGGACCAAAGTCGTCGTACTCAGGCAAGCGAGAGCTATTTTAGGGCAATCTGCACACAAAAGAATTATTGCACATATACATTTTTTGCATGCACCAACATTTTTTTTTTGAGCAAAAAAGTGAAACTTGCCTCATTTGAAAAAAAAATTCAAACACCGTGACAACATAAGGCCCATTTAACATTTATTGCAATGCTCAGCACTGACTACTATACACTCCACTACAGCTGACAAATGACTGAAGCAAAATGAAGATCCTCTGAATAAAACAGAAGGCTTGCAACTACCAGCTACACAAACATGGTGCCGTAAAGCACGGCTCACACCGACCCCGTCCTCCCGCCTGAGTATCAATGAAGTTATGATGAGTTTATGCCGTAGCGGAGAGGCCAGGCCAGTGCTGAAGACAACAGAGCTCCACCTGTGGCTCTTGAGCCACCTGCCTGGAGCTCTCCAAGAGTTGGTGGCACCTCGTTGCAGTTGCAGCAAAGGCATTGCCCCTTTGCTGTCTGTGGTGCTGGGCACACACAATGCACATACAGCAGGAAGGGAAAAAAAAGGGAGGGGGCCTGAATGCCTACGCAGGGGAAATGCAACAGGAGAGGCAGATAAGAAGAGCTCAGCGAGCCATGCATCCACAAAATACCACCATCAGATCCATTTTCTTCAGTACATTAGGGGTAATCAGTATTGCTAGTTGCTCCTACATCCAAACCTGCCCAACATCTGCACTAAAAGCCCTTTATCTTGCCCTGCCCTGGGCAGTGGCCCAGACCATGCCAGGATGCTCTCCTGAGCACCAGAGCCCCCAGCCCACGTCTCCCCAGCTGCACAGGCAGAGCCTAGGCAAAGGGCTGCAAAGACAGCATCCAACTTAGAGCTCTTCTGTATCCTGCTTCCTGCAATGCTGCCCGTGACCGGAGCCAAGGATGGGAGACGCACACAGAGGCATGATTCCTAGAAGGCACTGTGGTCACAGGAACCATGCTTTCTGTTACTTGCCTCTCCTTTTGTGCCTCTTCCATCCTGTTGTGGATAGGGAAGGGTTGGGAAGAGATGAGAGCCCTCAGACATACCCTGCGTTGTTTCTGGGCACCTTGAGGTGATTATTGCAATGCAGCATCAGGCAGCTCCCTGAATTACTGGCTCAAGAAGTGGCTGCTTACGTTCCCAATGTTCAGCATCTCAGCGCCAAGTCCTGAACCAGGGATTTCAGGATCTGTTACCTAAGCTCTGCCAAGGACCTGCTACAAGACCATGAACTATTCGCTTAGCTGTTGCAAGATGGAGCTATAACAATCCTTACCCCAGGATACAAAGAGGCTCTGTAGATGCAAACAGGAGTACTACTTCTTCTTTTTCACCCGAGCACAGTTACCTGTCTCCATTTTGCCATCCAGCGCCGCAGGACCGTCCAGCACCAAACTTTTGATTTGGAGAAATTCATCCGGTTCATCCCCTCCGACTACTGTGAAGCCGAAACCCCTGCTGCTTTTCCTGAGCTTAGTGTGGATGAACTTCCCTTTCAGTTCAGAAGGATTCCGTGTAAAAAAGGGTTTTCCTGTTTAGAAAGTTTTGAAAGTCCATAAATATGCAGGGAAAAAAAAATCTGATCTATTTTAATTCCCCCAAGCTCTTCTAGGAGTTTAATGGACGCAGAGGTGTGCAGCCACAGACGGGAACAAAACAGTTTACTCTCGCTAGCTATCCACTCCAGTGACTTCCCTCACAGAGTAAAGTGCTATACGTGGGTCAAGGAATGGGCACACGAACAATTTACCCTGGGGTAAAGGTCGGCAAGGCAGAGACTTAGTCCCATGTCCATACTCATCCTCCGAATTAAGCGGAGTAACAGTGCGTACCATTTACCAAGTAGCAGCTCAGGCGCAATACAGTTCTCCCCAACCCCAATAAGCTTTCTGAAAAGATCTTGCTCCTTTTCAGTACCATCCCCAACCCTGCTGCCTATAATTACTAACCACCAAACTGCAAAGGTCTTCAGATCATATTTAAAGCATGGGCTTCCCCCCGCAGTCTGCCTGACATACATGCAACACTGTTATCCATACTCAGTAGCATGGATCACACGGAAACCACTGGACCAGACTGGTTGTAGTGGAGAAGTGTCACCAGTGATCTCCAGGAGCCTGCTATGGATCCAAGGCACCCTAGAAGGCAAGTGGTTCTGGGGAGATAGAATAAGAGCATCTAAAAATGCAGCATCTTTGTCCTTGTCGCTCGTGTTAAGGCACAAACCCAGAAGGGAAAAAAAAGGCTGTGCCATTAAGCTCCCTGGTGACAACTCCAGGACTGGCAAGACCCTCCAAGTACTGTAACTAGGTTGGTCGATGCTCATTTGCAAACTCCTACAACGTCTGCAGTCTTTGGATGGCAAAGGCAAGTCTCAAGGGAGCTGCTGGCTCTGTGTGAAGCTCGGCCCCCCAGCCCTGCAGAGAGCATTTACCATTTGAAAAACGTCAGCGGGGCGTGAGGTTCAGGACTCACCTAAAGCCTCATTGAAATAAAAGAACCTGGTACCTAGGGATATGAAAGCAATACACCGATAGCTGCATTTTAGTATGCCAGCTACAGTGTTTTTGGGGTGGCGCATACATTTTAAACGATTCTGCGTATTCAACAGAGGCCATAATTAACACGCTCCACGACAAAGCTGCCAGCCACGCTGCTGACTGGCAGCTTTTGGTTATCCAGGCTTTGAGCTGCACTCCCAGACGTGCAGAGTCTCAAGTGGAGGAGGTGACAATTTGGCTACCCCCACCTCCAAAGGAAAAGCTGTTACAGGAGCGATGCATCCGAGAGAGGGAAGATGCAGGTGAGAAAACGTGTCAGGGAGCACCCAAGCAAGGAGGAAGAGGAGGGTGTTCACTTCGCATCACCCCTTAAACAGGAGGGGGAACAACTGAGGGGAAGTACTGAGACAACTCCAAACTTATGTTCAGCCATAAGCAGGTAAGAGCCACGTGCAGCTTGAAAGCACAAGGGTTGCAGTTCCTGCAGAGTCTGACACTCCAGATCCAGCTCGCCTGGTCCAGCCCCACACCACTCATCTGGCCCATGGAGGAGAGATGCATTTGAACACCCCTGATCTATAGGCTCCAGCTACATAAAGGCACTGCACAGGTCTCCACGGGCTGGAAATGGGCAGGGACCAGCAAAGGGGCTGTGCTGGAGACAGGAATGGAAGATATTTGTTTCAGCATCAAGAACAAGCAGCTGGGAAGGATTCCCTGAGCGAGGCTTTGGGAAGGATTCCCTGAGTGAGGCCGCACAGGCTGACCCAGTGAGCAGACAAACACTTGGACCCATCGTACCAGGTCCAGATCTTCCTATTTTTATCCTGATCAATGTGGGTCATTTATGGGGAGAGTTCAACTCATCATGACAACAACAAAAAAATACAGTGCCTTATCTTGGACCCAATATTTTCTTATTGTGCATGCCAGAGAGAACGGTTTTGGGGCACGTGATCTGCAGAGCATGCAAATACTGGCTTTATGCTGCCTGCTTGCCTCCTCCCCACATCAACACAGATTTGCTGCTCATGCTTAATTAAAAATCTGTGGCAAAGCAAAAATGCTGCAGTTACTGGAAAGTTTTCCAATGATTTCAGCGAGAGGAAGGAACTCGATAGCCTCATCTCCAGGCCACCTAACTGTACTCACGGTTATGACGAATTGTTACACCAAGCACTATAAGGCCTAGAAGTTTGGGCAGTTCTTGCCCTGTTCTTATGATACCTAAAATAGGTGAGAAGTTGAGAGAAGGAGAAACTGGTCCTATTGGGCTACATTTTCCCCAGTGCTACAAAAGGTCCTGATGGTCCAGCTCTCTTGTGGGTGCTGGAGAGACAGAGTGCTGCAAGTAACAACAATTCCCATCTCCCACTGCCCAACCTGGATCTCACCTCAGCTCTTCCTTGCCCTTAGCATAGCCCACCTGGATTACCAGCTCTCATAGCCTACAGGGAATTTCTTGGGGTTTTGGCTGCTACGGAAATTGTCTCACTCTCTCTGCGTAACATCTGCCGCACGCTATCAAGGCAGGTGATGATTTATGGCAATAGCGATGAACTGGCAACCCTGGAGCTCTAGCAAATGAAGGCCTCTCTCTGTGTGAGCAGTGAAGCCTACTGGCCCCTGAACTTCTTTTACCTGCAGCCAGGAGGAGGGCAATGCACTTGCTCTCCAGAGCAGTCCCCTCTGGCACCCAGCTGCAAACCTCTGCTCCAATGAATCTCTTAATGCCTAAAGAAGGGTGTTTGCAATCAGCACTTTTTCCCAGTTGGTCTAATAAAAGATATCACATCTACCCGAAGATCTCTTGGCAAAAGCTGCTCTGCATATACCCTTGCCTAACAGGCATAAGGATTTACATGCCTGAGCATCACGTGTGTATGCTCACAGACAGCGTGTTCCTGCTGTGCCGGGGGACGGCTCCCTACCCAGGGTCTCGGCAACATTCAGTCAGCAGTGTGATATGCATGCCCCTCATGCTGCGCTCGGAGGCTTGCCCTTCCCAGGCCTCTGTTACTGAGACACCCGCAGAGCACCAACACTCTCTGGTGGAAGCTCAGCACCCCCCCGGATGCCACCGTACCCCTGAAGAGCCATGTTTCGATGGTCTCCACATCACCCCCACCCTAAAACACTCCTGCGGTGGGATGATTTGCACTGCATTTTTGCAATTTTCCTCTGCAAAATCAGAGAAATTCAGAGCACAGGGGCATTTCTAGCCTTGCCATACTGTTATGGGGTATTTGGGTTGTTTTTGTAAGGAAGTCTAATGGCAACATTTAAATCATCATAAGGAGAAAAGCCTTGCTGGCTGTTACCTTGTACTGGAGCTTCCCGAACAGCCTCCTGGTTGTTTGCAGCATGGTTTGGAGCAGCTGGGGCCATGAGAGATGGGTGTTCTTCTGTCCACTCTGGAAAGAGAGCGAGGACAAGAAGTCATTCATTATTTTGTTCGTGGTAGCACAGAGAGGGCTCGTTTTGCTCAGCATTGTACATGCATAAAACCAAGAGCCAAAGAGCTGGCAGTCGAAACAGGTAAGATAAAGATTTAGGAATGGAAACAGAGAGGTGAAGTGAGTAGCTTGAGGTCATGCACCAGAGCCGTCTCTGCCATTGAAGTCTGGGTTGACCTCAAATAGTTTGCATCAGGGTGGAGCAAATATTTACCATGCATCCCATCCGACCTGGCCATACACCTGCTTGTCTTGATGCATAGCAGTAGTACTGATACGGATGGCCAGAGGGTTAGGGCAGGAGCGTTGGGAGGAAGAAACAGGTGCCTCAAGTTCATCTCCCATCACATAACACACAATTTGAAAGAGGTTACTCTATGTGGCGGGGAAAGCTTTCTGCACACAAAAAACTAAATGTAATGGAACAAAAACAATGCACTTTGGGTGAGTTCAACCCTCCTGAGGAGTGAGGAGGATGGGTGGGAGAGGACAGAGACTGAGAAATGGGGCCACATGGGTCCCACGCGTTCTGAGGCTGTTGCTAATCCGTATATCTGCAGCATTTCACTGCTTGAGATTATTTCATTGCAATACGATAGTAAGGTGACATGGTTTTTCAGAATTGAAAAATGCGTCCGAATAATCAAACTGGGCATGGTGTCACCACATGCTTGCAGCACCAAAGGATCCACTATTAATAAAACAGTAAATAGAGGGATTTTCTTGAATGCATACGCAATCTTAGCCCTTTGTCTTCTTCCCTTGCCTTTTTCCATTCCTCCAGACAGATTCAATAAACACGTCTTGATTAAATTCATGATTCAGGCTCTCAAAAGTAGATTTTTACTGTGCCTAAGGAGCCAACAAGCCTTCTCTGTTGCCTGTCAGCCTTTAAGAATGGAAGGGAGAGAAGTAAAGGTAAAAAAAAAAGAAGAAATTCTCCCAATTTCAGGGACACAAAGCCATTACGTTAAAGCAATCAAATATTTCCGAAGGTCTCTTTTACCTTGTCCTATTCAGCCTTCTGATAACAGTACCTGGCTCAGTGGTCCTTTGTGTGTCATTAGACCAACCAACCCTCTCTCAAAACTGGGAAGGGTGACAATATCTGTATTTTAATGGAGGACAAGTATGCCCACATGGGAGGATCAATTCAAGGGAGAGCATGTTCTATTTAGCAAACATTGCACGCGTCGCGCTCTCGGCGTGTGCCAACCTTCTGGTGCTGGTTGCTGCTGCTCAAGCTGTTTCTTCCTTTTTGCTTCCAGAACCGGATTCTCATATTGTGTCTTCCTGTTGATGTGGCTGGACAAGGAGGAGAGAAGTAAATTAGGAAACACTTGGCATGCCAAACCTGGGTAGCAGACAGGTGCAAAAGTCCTCTCGACGAACAGGACCAGAGCTTACTAATAATACAACCCTCACAGCAAGGCATACAGTGCCATGCCCACCTACTCGTGCCAAAACTCTTATTCAGGAAACCCCGTGATCGGATGCGGATGCCTTGAGAAGGGATGGCTAATTCTTTCAAATACTATAAAGGAGTAGTTTATCTGTGGAAAAATGAGATTAAGGCAGAAAGGATGCCCTGTCTGATTACACGTTAAAAGGCAGACCTACATCGTCTCTGCTTTAATCAGATTCCCAGAGGTGCAACCATTCCCTGACTTGCTGAAGTTAAAAAAAGCTGGTAACATCTGTCAGCTACCTGATCAATGCACAGCTCTAAATGTGGTGGCTATCAGGTATTTGCTGCGATTCAGACTAGACAATGTAGAGCTGAGCAGAATGACCCTGGCACAAAAAGTATTTGGAATCAGCCTCCATTAAGTAATCCTGGTTTGAACCAGCATAGGGGGATCCTCAGCTGTCCCTGTGGAGCAGCTTGAAGCTCATTTGGCTGCTTTCATGGTAGAAAGCGACCTTCGTGAGACTGCAAATACTTGGCTTCAATTTTTATGAACATAACAGAGCTGTGAAGACACATTTTTTTTTTTTTTTTAATGAACAGAATAAACTGACCTCAAGGCTGAGCAGAGATGGGCTCTGTTTTCTGCAGGTGTCAACCATTTTTTGGAGCCTTAGAAAAAAACTCTGCCAAAACGAAGCTCATGCGGGACAAGTACAGCAGTCCAGATTCATTCTGGATAATAGGTGCAAGCTGAGATTATCAGCAGAGCCACGTTATCCTGAACCTGTTGTTTGAATGCTGGGAAAATGGGCAGCCGAGTTAAGAAAAGCTATGGTGCTTTTGCCATGCCGGTCTGCAGGAAGACATGAGCAAACCATGCAAGGAAAAGGTGGCAAAATAGGCCAGTTTGAAAAGCGGTGAAAAATGCATCTCGAGAATTTCAGACAGGCAATCCTGGGCTGATTTTGATGAGTCACGTGGCTGATTTCCAGATACTCTCTGCCATGTAGCATCTCTGTGTTTGAAACTTAACCAACCTAAAAATCCTAGCATCCCAAAATAAAAAGCTTATATCCAATTTTGCCAATACCTGCTTATGAATCTGGCGTATCACTGGCTTTAAGCATCTACCTGAAGATAACTGCATTTGGTTAAAATCCAACTTTGCATCCCAGGCAAAGCTCACTGTTGAGAACATGCGTTTCACTGCCTGTCTGAAAGTCCTTTGCACAGCTTTTTTATGAAAAAAAAGGTAATTTGCAGGTAACTGCAATACATTCACTACTGAGTTCTGCTCAGAAATCTCTCCGCTTAATTCACAACATGGATATTAAATGCATCTGATGATAGACTGCTGATTTAATTAATCCAGTGAGCAAATGAAAACAAATGCATGAATCCTATAAGAGACTGACAATTTTAATGTATCCATAAAAATTGTTTAAGCTTTTTTCATAAAACCATCACTTGCTTTTACACAGGTGGTTTTAATTTAAAGCGTACATGCAAGAAACAGAAACAGATCTATATCACATTTGTCGAGGCAGATGATAAATATTAAGGCAAAAAAACTTCTGCCGCATGCTGTTGGCTTCTTATTTAATTTAACAGGAAGGAGTGGCCCACAATTGAGGGGCACGCGGACACAGAGTGGCATGAGAAATGCTCAAGAGGCCTCTCGGCAACATTTAATAGCCGAAAAATATCCTCGATATCTTCGGTGAATAAATGTCAAGCCTTAATTATGCGTCTGCTAACCTCGTTTCCCAAGGCACAGATGGTAGGGTCACAAATGAGCCAAAGCAGACAGAAAGGGTATGCCACATCTACTCTGAGGGCTATCACAAGCCATCCTAACAGACAGGAGTATACACATAATTAAAAATTCATTTTGCGGGGTCAGCGATGAAACAAAACTCGATCTCTGATTTCCCAAAGGAGAGACCTGACATCTAGAGAAAGAAGACGCTGTTGCAAAGCTGGTGACAATTACATTAAACCCATCGTTCTTGCCGACACAATGCAGGTTCTTGGCTCAAAAAAACACTGTCATGTCTCAATCCTTAAAAAAAAAATATATATTTTGAATTGGTAATCTGCTGTCGGAGAGCGCAGTTTGATCTTATTGCTATGCTGGGGAAAGTGCTCAATTAACCATTCAATCATTACAGCCCTGATTAAACAGATTTCTGCTAAAATCGCTTACATCTTCACAAAGGCATCCTTCGTTCCCCAGCTTTTTTAACGAGGGCCTTTAGTAACAGCCAAGTCATTTGCTAAGGAGCCCAGGCCTCTGAGTGTCAAGGCCCTGAGGTTTTCAAGCATTCCCGTCACAGCAGGCCTCTTCCTGCAGAGAAACCCACTTGCAGCAAACATTTTGAGTGTGTCTGGCACTCCTCTCCGGGCGAGGAGGAAGGTCCGAGCCTGAAATGCTCACCTGCGTGCACACGCTAGGGGGTGCAGAAGATCAAGGGATGATGTGCCCTCTTTAAGACCGAGCACTTTTAACTGGTCACGTCTTGAGTTTTAGGCTGGTCTTGGATGCCAGTCACTATAAGCTACCAAAGCCATCAGGGTAGACCCTTTTCTTGTTTCTAGTACGCTCAGTTAGCTCTTGGGTTTTTTCTGGAGGGGTAGAAGCATCAGCTTCCCTCAGCACAGAGCCACCGTGCAACTACAGTGACAGCGAGGTGCCCAAACTCCAGTGGAAAAAGCTCTTCCCTACATGACATGCCAACGAGAAATGCCCGACAGCACTTACTCTACATAGTAGACACCATATACGGGATCTTCGATCTTTTCCCAACCAGCAGGCAGTTCTGGAAACAAAAAAATATTAATATCGTACATCCGTGCTTTTCAGACAGGCACCCTAGTTGCAAGCTGGCTGGCAGAAGTCCATATAAGCCCATATTTTCACTTATCATACAGTTAATGGGAAAGAGAACAGCCTTGGCCACCTTTCTTTCCATCTGGATGAATGGCAGCACACGGTTTACGGAGTACAAATATTAACGTTTGCTTGTGCCAGCAGTAGGTCTAACAAACCTGTGGAGAGAGGACAATTGTGGCCAGCTGTCTATTATTTATGAAATATTACTGCCTTTTTTGTTTAAGGGAATTTCAGTGTCTTTCTGGGGATGTTTTAGTTGGGGGAAAGCATGTTTCTGCTAAGCATTCATGGGAACTGTGAATATATACTATATATTTTATATATTCACTATATTTCAATACTTAGCAAAATTTCTACAGTGGCAATCAAATGCCCCAAACGGGACCAGGGTCCCATCCTGCCAGCTGCTGCACAAACAGGAAGGCATCTGATAGATTGCCCTAATCAGCTATTTCCATGTTTTAAAATGAGCATAATTGCTAAAAACAGTTCTGTAGATGGCATTAGCACTTGGACACCTATCTACCTACTTTGTGCCAGCAGTACTTCTGATCTGGAGGGGTACAGTCCTTTAGGCAGAATCAGTGAATGAGGAACAGGCAAAGCAGTTGAGAAAAATATTAAATGTACGTATTACTCGAGGGCCTGAACTTGTTCCAAAGTCAAACCCAAAGCTCCCACTGTGCTCAGGTCCTGAAGCACTCATCCTTACTAGCAACAACAAACATGGTTATTAGGGCGATGCCCATAACTATGGTGCCCCAGTTTATTATGGTGGTGCCCGTCAACTGGGGATGGGACACCAGTGTGGGTAAGCTCTGTACAAAGACAGACTAGATGGGCCCTGCTCTTAAAATCCTACAAAAGTGACATTAAAAAGAGATCCAACCCCTTCTAAGATGCATTCATCTGCAGTCTATTAAAAGACCCTAATTAGAAAGAATTCTTCACGAATGCAGCACTTACTGCTAAAATGACAAAACCACTAGGAAGTAATCTGTGTTTATTCGTTACGGAAAGCAAAGATTTACTTTTATGAACAGCATCAGTTGCTTAGCCAATACAATCAAACAATGGCCCATTAATCAGAATAATGTAACTCTCCAGTTCTGTATTTACAGACGCTGCCATAAGGACAGAAGTAGTTCCAGACTGAAGGCGAACAGAATCCACACAAACACACATGGACTAATTACTCAAAGTTGATGTTTGTGTTAGGAATTGGCTGAACATCAGATGAAATTAATTTCATGGTTTTGGCTCCACATGTCTCTTATTTGCAAATAAAAGGCAGGTTTCCCCTCCGATTCTGGTTTCTTTTTCTGCTTATCGTGTTTTAGCATCTTTGGATTCCTTGAGACATAAACATCGAAATGCAAGCCAGTGCTAACTTTTGGCTAAGAAAACCCAGGTCTCATGAGTAGATCTAATTTGCATGCTTATAAAACGAATGCTCTGGAAATCGGTGTTCCTCTCCAAACCACAAAAGGGGATGTCTACATTAAAAAGGAAGCTAAAAAACTAAGGGCCAAGTCCTGGAAGTCTTTAAACGAGCTTTAACAAGAACACACTTGAATGGGAGTCCCAGCTGGTGAAAGCACTGCAGGTCTTCCAAAGTTTCTGTGCAGTGAAAGACATGACACAGACAGGAATCAGGCCAGGCAAAAGCTGTGGCTGACATTTCAGTCTTCATTTATTCCAATAAAACAAAGAATTACAGGTCTTAGTGTTCACAACGGGTGATGGATTCTTGCCCACGTATAACAGTGTGCAATTTTGCCCCTGATGTTTTCACTTCTATGTCCTACAATGCTCTGTTTGGTCAAAAACAGGATAATTTATATTACTACATATTAAACCCTTTGTGTTTATCTTGTTTATACTTCCTTTGATTTAATTTTCTCACATTTAGGAAACAAACATTAAACTTTAGTTAAATGAACCTGTTGGCATAAGTCAACCTGTATTCTTGCTTGAGTGGAGAACTAGCTTCTAAGTTTAGACACTTGATAACCTTGCTGCAATTGCCTGAACTACTTCAGACTTGAAACTCCTTTCCTGACTTGCAGGCAACTCATAAGCCCCTACAATACACATCTGCCTCTGCTTCCATGATTAGTCCCACTGAAATCAAAGGATAGTTAAGAACTGGCTTGAGTAAGAAGAATTAGGACTGTGGTTATCAACTAATGGTTTCCTAGCTAGATGCTTTCTCTCTCCATGAAGAGAAACATATATATATTATACCACATATGGAAAGGTTGCCAGCACCCCCTATCTATCTGGCTGATGGGTGCAAAGCAGGGGAGTTGCATTCAGTTATTTTATAAGAGCATTTTATATTTATTATATTTTATGATTATTATTCTATTTAGGTTGCATTGCGGTACTGCACTAAAAGAAATGCAGCCCTTAACGTTACCCAAGTCACACTAGCCACAAGAACAGTATTTTATATAGTTTTTGCAATCCAGTCAATAGTTATTGACTGCTTTGGGCATATCCATCACATAGAAGTGGGATGAAGTCTAACTTTCAAGTCATTAAGGAAATCAGAAATTAATTCCACTGTAAGGTAGTCCTCTGGCATAGAAAACAATGAACTATAAATGCAATTTATAGCCCTAACAGAGCCAAGGAAAATAAAATCATGTGCAGCCTATTTATGCCTTATAGCTTTTGAAGTGGATTAGGGCTTGCTAAAGAGAAATAACAACAGTCTAACCTTTCTCTGTGCCAGAAGCAGAGACTCAGGTCGCACAGCTAAAGGAGACTGGATATTAAGATAGCATTCTTCAAACTATGCAGGAAATATCACACCACCAGAGCATCTGAAAAGAGCTAATTTGTAAAATGAACGGTCGAGGCAGAAACTCCTGCTGTTATATTTATAAGCTTAGCAAAAGCATTCGGGGAGATATTTTTAGCCACTGTTTGAAATTTCACTATCTTCCCTAAGCGGAGAAATGTCTTGGGCTCCAGTCCTGCCTAGATGTCCTTATGGGCTGAACCTTAACTTCGAAGTCAATGGGTCTGGATTTAGAGGTGAACTCCTAACTCCACTGAAGCCAATGGCAACCTCCCCTCCCGTTTGCGACTCGACAGGGTCTGGGTTTAAATCACTCTGCAGAAAGCTAAAGACGCTCTTAAGCCTTTTCAGGATTGAGGCCTTTTTCTATCTTTCCTCTTCAGCACCCAGTTCATGAGAGACGTGCTTTAGTTTCCATGCCATAGAGAGGGAAAAAAAGCACCTCCTTCCAAATGCCAGAGAAGTTTCGTTTCTGATTTAGGCCTCCATGAAATTAAAAGCAAAAAAAAAAAACAAAAACAAAAAAAACCAAACCTGAAAGATGCAAAATGACAGAAAGGAGAAAGCTAAGCAATTGAAGGCTGAAACCAGTGCAGTTGAAGTCAAACAGCAAAATGAGAGATGGATGATTTACCTAGTTCACTGTCCAGTTCCTCCGTGTGTACCCCTTCTTCTCCAAGGGAACAGCAGTAAACGAGACAGAAAACATTAAAAGAAAATTTCAGATACCAGCACCAAGCAAGAAACCCCCTCCAGCCAACAGCAGAACCAACACCAATTTCGAACAGGACTAGGCCGAGTTTTTGCTTCATCACAGCTTAGTGACCAGAATATTTATGGATTTGGATGCAAACCATAAATACAGTTCTTCCACCGTCATAATCATCATGTTGACCAGTTTACTTTCACAACACAATGGGATGTGATAAAGTGATGTTTTGTTGCAAAGCCATCTTCTCAGACATATACGTTAGCATATCTACCAGAAAGCCAAAGTTGAGTATTAATGTACAGATTTGAGAGGAAGGCTTTACCCTTAAACTGGAAGTAACTTAGGGACATGAGGTTAAGTGAATTGGAGATTTGGACCCCAATGCTGCAAAACAAAAGTACCAGCCCCCACTGTGGAACTTCATTATTTTTAATGGGACACCACTGGATGGTGCGGCGTTACGAGATCTTTACTGAGCCGGTTTCAAATGTGCAAGCCATCAATATTCAGCATCGCTGTTTATCATTAGCAGCTCCATTTTCATCAGTTAACAATGACACAGTTGATTAAGGTATCACTTAGCTTATCAATGCTAATGCAGTCAGGAAATGAAAGGTGAAGACAAAACTAGAATGCAGATGGCAAAACAAACTTGGACTTCATACAGAAAAGCGTAAGCCATGTTAATGAATGGTACAAACAGAAAATACAAGACCAGAAAATTGCCGTTGAATTTTTTGACACTTAAGAAATAGTTGACGTGTTTTAATTTACCCATGAACTGTTCGCATTCGAGTACGTCCGAGCTATTGTCTGGAAATTGCAGTGTGAAAGGCTAATTGGCAATTTCTTTGTACAGTGTCGTCAACAGAAAACTACTGATGACTTCCAGGGACTGGGACCCCAACATGGGGAGGATGCAAGGCAAGTGCATCCAAAACAAGCTGGAAAAGATGTCTAACACCAAAACATTTATTGTACATGGAACCAGGCCTACACACACACACACACAACTTCAGATGGGAGTAGTCACATATACATACACAAACACACATACAGCTTCAAATGGAAGTAGTCTTACAGGGCGTTTATACATGTGCTCCAGGAGTCGGGGGAAGAAGGAGGTGCTTTAATTAGAGCAGCTCCAAGAGCTGCTTTAATTAAAGTGTCCAGAGCATCATGTGTATCAGCATCCCCACACTGAAAAATAGCAGCAAGCTTTAGTTAAAGCATCCCTGCCACCATTTTTCAGCACAGGGACGCTGATACGCATGACACTGGAGTCTGCTGTAGCACGGTAATTACCATGCTCCAGCGGACTCAATTAGTTGAGCCTACTCTAACATGCCGTAATTACAGCATGTCAAAGCAGCCTCACCGCACGTATATAGGTGCCCATTGACTTTAGCATAACTACTCGGACAAATGACATCAAGGTTTAACTGCTTTGGGTTGGAATTTGGTAAATCTGGATAAAGTGTACACAGAAACGGCTTTGACGATTTTACCCTTTTTGAGGCCTGCCTGCTTCCCCACCCCCGACAAACTCTACAGTTTTTGCGAATTCTAAAGAAATATCAGAACAGCGAACGAAAACTGTGCAGCACACTACATGCACCTGTGAAATGATAATTTAACGAGTTGCTGTTAAAAAATTCTCATTAGTTAGCAAATAGAAGTGGGGAAGATAAAATTAGCTAAACGTAAGAAGCTGCTGAGCAAAGGCACTGCTACTCATTAAAACTTATTACACAGCTATATATTTATAATCCCAATTTGGCTGTTCAGACAGCAATTTTTAATTGAAAAGGGGATCAGATTTCTCTATATCCAGAAGAATCTAGGGTCCTGAACAGAGATGTAGGGGCCCCCTGACGTGTTGGCTTGTGGCTTGACATAGTATGCAAGTGCAAGTATGCATGCTTAGTCACAATGGCACATGCCTCTTCCTAACTTCAACTAGACTACTAGAGGAGCTCAAATCTTGCTGTCAGCAGGAGCTAGGACAGGGGAAATGCTTCTGGGAAAAGTCTGGCTTCAGGCACAAGCCAGCTGAGGCTGAGATTTATGTTTTGCTGGATTTTTGTTTTGTGATGTTGCTTTTTAATGTGCTAATAAAGCTAAACTCCAAAAAGAGGGTAAGCTTAGAGAGTACAAGCTGTTCCCTGCAGACCAGGAGCTCCACCTATATAAAGCCTATGAAACTATGAAAGCTGTGCCACTGATTTCCTGCTGAAACAATTTTTTTTATCCTTATCCCACAAAAGGAACAGCCCAGGCGTAAGGACCTTCTTGTCCAGAGTCCTGCAGACATCTCCGTCTGGTTCAATCCTAGTTTTGCACAATCAGGCTCTGGAAAGTAGGCTCCCACATTTCAAAGGGACTACCTAGCAGGCACGGACAAACAGCGCACACACGTTCTGTCCATGTTTTGCATGTTCCCTCAAAAGCCTGGCATTTTGCACTTGCACAAGTGAGTTGGCTGCCTGGGTATCAAAGAAGAATGCATAGTTCACGCTGAGTACGATGTGCAAAATTCAGATGGGGGGGGGGAAATATGGAGGTCAAAGAATTGCTCGTGGAAAATGTAGCAGCAGTTTTAGAGGTCACTTTCAAAACTGATCCAAAATGGACAACTTTGTGCTCACTTCTTTCCTAATTATAATAACATCCCTATTTCACAGGAACCTTGCTCCAAAGGACGTTTGAGGTAGTGACTAATCACAACGCCCGACTGAACTTTAGGATGATGGTGCCAACACACATGCATTAAAACTCTCAAGTTCTCTCTCTTGAGCTAGCACTGTGCCAGTTAAAAGTTTAAAAAGTTACAATACTACCATAATTTTTGTCTTGAAGGTCATTAGACCAAACTTTGCAGCACGTTTTCCCAAATGTCATGCTAATCCTGTCTTATTATGTTTGCAGTTTTTGGTATTGAAGTTTTGTTACTTTCAATGTCTTTTTTGAAGAGGAACTTAAATAAAAGCATCCCCTTTCATTTGGCTGCTTTAGATTGGACATTGGCTTGCATTTGCAACATCTCAAGGAATACAAAATTAGAACAGTGCAAACTATTCAGTGATAAAAATCCATCATATCGAATATCTTTTGTATGCAGTGGTCACCACATGAACTAGACTACCTGGAATCTGACACTGAAAAGTGAAGCAACACGTTATCTTTTGATACCACCCACAGAAGGAAATAATAAATGTCCTTTGGATCCATATAAAACATGGGTCAGCAACCTGCAGCCCATGGACCAGATCTGTCCTGCAGAAACACTGGATGTGGCCTGTGGATGTGGGGCTTTAGCAGCATTCAGCAGTGGAGGGCTTTGGCCTGCTGCTGGAAGAGGTTGCCTTCCCCTGACATAAAACATCCTAAGCACAGTATAACATAGTGAACCATTCAGAGTGTATCTCTGTGCAAAGGGAAACCAAGCTAGCATGCCTGTTTGAGGGATCTGTATGACATTCAGTATTGGTGAACAGTTAAACCTTTTTTGCACAAACGTAGGGGTCTCCTACTTATAGCACTGGTGCAGGATAATTTGAAAATCACAATGGTTGCTCTGCTTTTAAGCCACAAGTTTATAACAAACTCATCTGCATAAAGGATAGCACTATGCACGTCATGTTTGTCAGTTTTTTTCTTTTCCCTTGTGCAATCATGGAGAAGGGCTGGGGGAGGGGACAAAGGGAGGGAGAGAGGCACAAAAATCTATGTACCTAAATTAGACCAAATGCACAGAGTTTTATTTGACTAGTTTCAGTCTCTTACCATCATCTTCACATTCTTCTAGAGGCTTCTGCTGTTTGTTCAGGCACCGTGGGTCTAGCCAAGATGTTGTTTTAGTATTATGGCTGCAAACCAGAAATGGAAACATGACCATTGTTAATAAATGAGAACTATAGGGTCAGCTTAACTGAAGGCATCTTTTTGATTCAGAAGAAATAGAATCACAATTTTGTTTCAGCAGGTTCGGAGAATTGTATACACATGTATACACAGCTACACAC
The DNA here is from genome assembly GCF_001723915.1 of Gavialis gangeticus. Lineage (NCBI taxonomy): Eukaryota > Metazoa > Chordata > Crocodylia > Gavialidae > Gavialis > Gavialis gangeticus. Next base: position 14,657,369 of record NW_017728997.1, on the reverse strand, counting down.
ACACACACATAAATAACTAAAATATATTTATATATATAAATGTTTGATATAGATATCTATATATCAATACTTATCTATATATAGATAAAGAGAGAGAGAGAGAGAGAGAAATATATATCTATCTAGTTAGATAAATCAGTATATCTATCTAGATAGATAGATCTATCTATATCAATATATCTCCCTATAGATCGATATAGATATAGATGGCTGGATATCTATATTAGATATCTATCCATCTATATCTATATCGATCTATAGGTAGATAATCTATATAGATCTATATATCTATCTATATAGATAGATAGTTCTAGATATCTGGATCTATCTGTCTAGTCTAGATCGATAGATATTAGCTGGAAAGATTCCTGTGTATGCTGCAGGAATTACTATGTCATGGATCTGCAAACTTTTTCCACCTGTGAATCACATGTCAGTATGGAGATCATCTCCTGGAACCTGCAACTTCCGACAGGAGCTGGCTACTTTTATTCCTTCTGGACTGATTTGCCCAGCTCCTGTCCCTTCTTTCCATAACATGTATAAATTGCGTTAGCATTGAGTCAAGTACACACACTGAGACAAGGACAGATTTGTAAGTCAGTTTTAGTGAATAGGAACAGACTTTATAATGTATTAATTCCCCTGCCCGCCTTAATCTTTATGATAAAAGGTTCACCTCCTTGGCAGTCCAGGGCCTGAGCTCATTATAAGATTGTGTGCATTATATACCATGCAGCACTCTGCACCCCAGAAGTGTTTCAGGAAAATGAAAGCAGAGGGACTAAGTCACCCTCAAGACATAACTGAGGGTTGAATGCCATGTGGGAGATAATAATGACCCCCCCTTAGTTTGACTGGAGGTACAATAGGTAAGATGTTGTTACCTATTTTGTTTTACAAACCAGTGCAGCTCCTGACATGATTCAGATACCTCTGGCGAATAGCCAAATCGACAGCAATACAAGGTCTTTGTGAGCAGCAGGGGCCCCACAGCACCCAATGCTTCCCACCCTGCTCTTTTCCCCCCTTACATCTGGGATTGTCTCCTGTGCAGTAGGGAGGGGGGATGCTCTTCTAGGCAGACCCAGGAATCCCTCCCTGGTAACACCTGAGGAAGGGTGCTTGTGCCCAGAGTCTTGCAATTAAATAATTTTTTTTTTTGCAAAAATCTAGTTGGTCTAATAAAAGATATCACCTCTTCCATGAGCTCTGATCCCTGGTAACTTCACCTCTAGCCATTGTAGGGCCATTCTCACTACCACCCTTTAGCATTACTCTTCTAAATCACAAACAGACCGAACTACAACATGCAGGAGATGCTCAGTGGGTTCGAGTTAACACGTTATCCAAAGTACTAGGCCAAGGGAACGACTTCGTACCTGGGTGCACTATATTCAGTCTGCAGACAGAGGTCCTCAGTACCCAGTCCTGCACTGTGCAAACCTTCAGAACCAAACTATCCTTTTCTTTGCCCAAACCCTGCTTGGCCAGCTACAGTTTTAGCCTTTGGTATCAAGCACCATTTGAACGCTAATGACTAGCTAAACGCTGGGTGAAGAATCCCTCCCACCAGCCCATTCTGTTGATTAAACTGCTCACATCTGAATAAGTCTATTTAAGTACAATCAGAGCATATTATTTATGGGCTGAAAAAGAAATCAATATTAGTAGCGCTTGAAGACTGCCAACAGCCTAACGCGGTCATTAAAAAAAAAAAAACAAACACCAAAAAAAATTCCACATCATCATCATCATCATGTCCTTTTGATTCTTTCAAAGACCTCGTGCCAAGTTTTGCTTTGAGTTATGCCTCGCACATTAGTACTGAATTGGGCTCCTGGTCTTTGATGAGCAGAGCAGGATGCTAGCTCCATGGTTTTGCCACAGGCTGAACCTGCAAGAGGAGGGATTTTTCCTTCCATCTCAATAGATGCATGCAGGCAGGCTCCTGAACTCAGCTCTCAGGTAATTAGGAGCTTTCATCCCAGCCTAGAAAATAATTGACCTGTTGATCTTGAACCTGTGATCTTTTTTTTTTTTTAAACTGCCTGCTGATCTTGAAACTATGATTGCATTCCTTGATTGTGCTATTAAGAGAGTCCAGCTACCTTTCTGTAATCCACAATCCCTCATCAAGCCTAGTGAATCCAAATATTTCTGAAGTCTGGAAAAGTTTAGATGCAGATGCAATCACTAGATGAGTGTGTAGGAGGAGTATCACAACAACAGTTTATAACCGGCAAGGATATTTTTTGCTCTGATATGCAACGGTGCATAGGAAATACACATGCAGACACCATCTCTGTATCTCCAGGGTTACCCATATAGGGGAGGGAGAAAAAAAAACGCGAACAAGAAAAAGATATGCTTTACTCTATAAAATAGACTTCTCCATTCTCGGTATAGGCCATCTCCCAATTTTCAGGTAGAGGACCTAAGTTATCCTCTGCAGGAGGTAGGTATTGGGGGAGGTTCTGAGATGGTTCCGTGGTGGGAACGGTGGTGAGGCTATTATTCACAGGTTGCGGTGCTGTCTCTCTTACACTCTGCGTATTGTGCTCGTCTGGGTTGCCCGAGTCTGCTGCAGAACAACAGAAATAGAAAGCGTTAATGAGCTGCTCCCACATTTTTCTGGCCTGTTCATTTCTTCATGCATTTGGTTTTAGTTCGCAAACACTTGCTTCGCTTTGAATGCACAGGGCCCCTGAGAAAAGAGACTGCCGAGTTGTCCCGCTATTCCTTCCCAACCCCAGTCCTTCGAACTGCTGCGCGCAAGAGCAATGGGACTGTGAGTGGTTCAAGGGTCCACTGAGAGGGTTGCAGGACTGGGGCTTCAGAGAATAAGATCTCTTGTTTCTAAAAGAACTGAACAGGACAATTTCTGCTGGACATAGCTAGAAGCACATATAACACTGCCTGTCCTGCACCTTGTATATCTATAGGGTTTTATACTACTGCTTATCGCTATTGTATCTAAGCATGTTCAACAGAAAGTCAATAGCAGAGTCTTAGACTCACAGAAAATGAGGGTTGGAAGGACCTCAGGGGGTCACATCTAGTCCAACCCCCTGCTGAAAGCAGGACCAGCCCCAACTACATCATCCCAGCCACAGCTTTGTCTACTGGGTCTTAAAACCTCCAAGGATGAAGACTGTACGACCTCACTGGGTAACCTGTTGCAATGCTTTACTACCCTGCTCATGAGAAAGTTTTCCTAATATCCAGCCTCAACTTTCCTTGCTGCAACTGGAGCCCATTGCTCCTTGCTGTCACCTGCCCCCACTGAGAACAGCCCAGCTCCATCTTCTTTGCAACCCCCCTGCAGGGAGTTGAAGGCTGCTATTCAATCCCTTTTCAGTCTTCTCTTCTCCACTAAATCAGCCCAGTTCCCTCTGCCTCTCCTCACAAGTCATGCGACCCAACCCCTCAGGCATTTTTGTTGCCCTCCACTGGACTCTCTCCAATTTGTCCACATCCTTTCTGTAGTGGGGGGCCCACAGCTAGACACAGGACTCCAGATGTGGCCTCCCCAGTGCAGAAGAGAGGGAAGACTCGCTTCCCTCCATCTGCTGGCAATGCTCCTACCAACGCAGCCCAGGATGCCATTAGCCTTTTTTGCAACAAGGGCACACTGTTGACTCATGTCCAGCTCACTGGCCACTGTCACCCCAGGTCCTTTTCTGCAGAGCTGCTGCTTAGCCAGTCGGTTCCACATTGTGCCTGCCCGCAGGGATGTCGGGACTCTGGGACAGGTGCGGGGTGCTCAGCATCTGGAGGAACCAGTGTTTGCTTGTCTTCAAAGGAGGAGCATCATTCTGAGGATGCCTGGACTGCAGCAGTCCAAAACGACGGTGGAGTTTGACCTCTGCAGGCTTTTCACACATCCTTAACTACAGCAGCTTGTCCACACACCTTAGGCCTGGGCCCCTAAATCCTAGGTGCAGGGAGATTTCAAAAGCACCCAAGTCATTTGCAAATGTTTTAGGCGCTTCTGTGTCTGGTGAGGACAGCTGTGCTTCTTAAAAAGTCTAGGAATCTGTGGCAGTGCCCCAGCTTCATGACTTGGTCACCCCAAATCAAGGATGTTTGGCTGTTTTTGTGAGTGGTACTAAAGGAAAAAAATATATTTTCCAAACCAGGGGAAAAAAAAAAAGTTCAAGACTCTGCCAACACCCTTACCGTCTGCCTCCAGCACAAGAGCTTTTATCTGTTTGTAAGCAGAGACTGGCAAGATTAAGAATCTAGCAATCTGCACGGTGCACGACTCACGCTAGTGAAAACATGCCAAACAAGTCAGAGCCAGGTCTCTCCCACAGAACAGGAAGGATTTTAATATGGCCAGCACAGGTGTGGATGATATGAACTAAGTGCATGACGGTCTTTTGTTGGTGGTGGACAGAAGCTCATTTGCACCTGTTTGGTGGAGATGATGCGGGTGGCTATTATGTTATTGTGACAGGTTAGTAGCTGCCTCTTTCTATAATGCACAGCGAGGACAAATACTAGGCATATTATTATACAATGTATTATATATTGTGTGTGTATATCTATATCTAGATAGATATAGATATATAGAGATAGATAGATATATCAATATATCTGGATATAGATATATTGATATATATCGATATGTGTGTGTACATCTATATATAGCTATCTAGATATATACCGATATATCTAGATATAGATATACACGGACACACGATATAATACATCATATAATAATATGCCTAGTATTTTTCCTCACTGTGCATAGATATATATATATACACAATATCTAACATATATTATACAATATATGCTATAATATATTAGATATATTATATTACATAATATTTAACAAGTGTTGAAGAGTTCTCTGCAGCAAAAAAAAAAAGGAAAGCTTTACTCAAAAACCCTAGCTCAGCAGTTCCCAATTTGTGGCGGTACACAGACAACCTGTCTGTGGTATGCCTTAACAGATTTATTATAGCTACTTTATATGAGAAAAATTTCCTGGTGGTATTTAAGGCTGAACTGCAAAAATTGCTGGTAGCAAGGCTGTATCATTTTAAATTGGTGGTGTGCAACGTGTCAGAGTTTGGCAACCGCTGCCTTAGATTGAGGGGTGACGACCAGGGTGCCGCAAGCTCCAGTCAGGGGTGCCGCAGTCCCTGGGCCCGACGAGAAGAGGCAAGCAGCATTCAAGCCCCTGGAGGAGCCGCTGCAGGAGCAGACCGGGGAAAGAGCAGGGCATGAAAGAGTCCTGCCTTCTGCCACCATCACCTGGCACCAGCCACTGTGCCAACAGCCACTGTCACCCCCAACTTCCACCTCCTTCAGACACAACTGCCTCCTTCAAGGGACGAAGCTCTCCAATCTGCCCCACCAAGCAGCACCATGTGCCAGCCCTGCCAGGCTCTCAGGGGCACCCTGCCTGCCCTGTGACACCATGAGATCCTTTTCAGGGTGGCAGAAGGTAAGCACTTCAGAAAATAAGTTCGTTTTTAGAGCACCGTTAAATTCTGACATGGTATTAAGGGGTCCCTTGAGTCTTGAAAGAGGTGGAGAACCAGTGCCCTAGATCTTTGCCAGTGCAGAAGGTGGTAGGACATCTAATGTGAGGGTCTTCCCTTGGATGCTGCATCACAACTGGACCATCACGTTTATGACCAATACCAAACCAGGAAGCGTGCAGTGGGTTTTTTTGGGTTTCTCTGGCCTTTCTTCATTCCACATAGCCTTCCAAGATGATGCTCTCAACTGGCAACCATCATAAGGTTTGTTCATTTAGCAAAATCAGCTGCCTTGAGTGTAAAAAAAAGAGATAGAAGTAGATCTTTCTAGGGAGAAATGTCTACAATGCATTTTTCCCAACTCACAAAATACTTAAACATTTTGGGGAGAAAATATATAACTATCCAGGTGTTCCCCCATAATTTTTAAGTATTTTGTGAGTTGGGAAAAATATATTGTAGACAGAGAACAGACTTTGGAAAGGGGCAAAAAAAGAAAAAAGACAACGTGGTTCAATCCAAGGGGCATCTTTTCAGGAAGTCTGCCAAGAAAAGCGGGGGAAATAAAATCCATGCGTCTCATTGGAGGGAGGAGAAGAAGTCTGCTTTACCTGTAAAGCTACTGCTCATTTCAGGAACATCATCCTCATCCTCATTCTCTGTATGCACTATGCCAGCATTTTGCATATCATTGTAAGACTTGGTTCGTTTTGGAGTCGACTGCTTGGAGCCGGACTGAAGGTTTTGCAAAGCATCAGTGGTAATCACTTCCCCACCGACGGGTTGGCTGGGAGGCTTGGGTGTTCCATAATAGTTACCTAGGCAATAGAAACACATTTGCATGTTCAAAAGAGAGCAGATTTCTCCGAAAGATTGTTTTTTTATGCCATCAAAATCTTTTTAACTTGATTAAAGAACAAAGAAGAAAAAAAGGAGGTGGGGAGGCGCAACTGTCCTGGTTTTTAAACTGGATTTCGTTTCTGGAGTGGACTAGAAAGATTTCTTTCCTTTTAAGTTATTCGTGTTGAATGCAGAAGTAGAAGCAAGGGTTGCATTGTTTAGAAGCACTGAGCATACAAGGACTAAAACAAAGGCAGGCTCAGTGAATAGCAAAGCTTCATCTCATTACATTTGAATTTCAATTAGTCGCCTTTTTACATATGTGCACCCACACAATGTTGTGTCAGATTTAGAGTGAGCCCTGCAGAAAATAAAAAATTCATTACTTCTATCACCCAGATGTGTGATGAAAGGCAGGGATGACCTGCTTTAATACATGCGTTACTTTTGGGTGGCTGTTGCATTTTTAAAAAGTAATCTCTCTCCAAAGGGAAACTTTGACAAAGAAAGACACCACGTGACGCCTACTTTCTTCAAAGAGGAAATTCAGCTCTTGGGGTCAGTTTGGTTAGGACTGAACAACCAACTCTTTACAGCAAAACTGTTAGGGGCAAATAGTCTCCCTGAGTTATGTCAACATGTGACTCCCACTGCTTTCAACACGACTTGGACAGATTTAAGCCGTTACCTTAAAACGCACAACAGCAAATGCATTTATTTCTCCTAACCACAAAATGAAAATAGTGCAAGTGGAGATTTATCGAGTCAGACCCTCAAACCCGACTGCTCAGTATTTCAGCCCTTCCCTGCTCCATCATCAACATACCGTTACTCCCCTTGATCCTGCAGAAATCCTGGAAGGGTTGATCCTATCCCAAAAACACCTTTCCATCTAAGTTATGCATGTTCTTCATAATGTAGTTTATAATAGATAAGATTTCCATGAGGGAATTCAAGTCAGTTTAAAAAATGCTAATTGTCCAGTTTAAAAAAAAAAAAAAAAAAATAGATTCTAGATTTTGAATTTCTGGCCTCATGAACAGTCTCTCATTCTGTGTGTCCCCAAAGCAATTTAAAAAAAATACATCTTTCCCCCCTCACCTTCCCCAATATAAATGCACTTTATAAAAAGCAAACCATCTAGATGCATGTGTGCATTTGTATACAAAATGGCATACACTTCCTTATCTATACCAGCACTTCAGAAATTCTCTTTTACGTTTTCATGTTGCTACTTCTAGTTAGCTAGAATACATAAGAAAACCTGATTCTGCGATTTGGCAGAAAAGCTTTATCAAAATAGGCAACATGTGATACAAACTTTTTAATACACTGCAACATCATATATCCCCTACCTACTATACACACTCTCCCGCCCCATCTCGTATACATTAGAGAGGCAGAAAAAAAATGAAAAGCATTTTCAAGCCCAAAAACGAGGAACCCCCCCTCCCACTTTAAGCCACAATATTGTATGCATGCCACCTGTATTTCACATGCAAAAACACAGAACATTTTTGTTTCAAATTAATACACGCCTATCAATCGGTATCCAGACATCGAAAAATCCACAGCATCCACCCGCGAAGTACAGTGATCCCTAAATCTGAGTTTTGAGCATACAAATATTTAATGGAAGAGCACCCAAAAACCTGACACTCAAATTGCATGCATTAGGCATTTTAACTCATAAACCAGAACATGTCTCTCAACTTCCACTTGGCTGACTCAATCACGCTTCTCCTCTCACGTTTCTACTCCAGTACATCTCAGCTCTCACGTTACTGGCCCTGGGCGTGAGGACACTGGGAATCCTGCCTCGGCAGCTACGGACATCTTGCGCCGTCTGGAAAGTGAAAGACCGAGAAGACGAAGACGTCTGTGGGCCATGGGAACGTGACCGGGGCATGAAGAGCAATGGGAAGGGAGAAGCAGTCCAGTTAAGAGACAGGGATTAGCACTTGCAAGAGGATGGCCAGCTTCAAGCCCTATGCAAATCACAGCGTGCTCCCCCAGCTTGCCCTGAGCAAAGATCGCTGTCTTACCCATCACACTGCCTCCTTAGAGCAACAAGGACACGGATGCAAATGCTAAGGTTCAGGAAATCAGAGGGATTCCCTTCTCAGAGCTGCAGAAACGCTGCAACAGCAACGCATAGGGTTTCAACTCAACCAGGTCTGCTCAAGTCTGTGCAAAGCACCAGGGATTCGGCTCTATAGGAGCAGCAATGCTTAGCAACACCTTTATGTTCTGTTCGTCATTTCAGAATCTTAAATGAACACGGATGCATAATTTATAGGGAGAAGAAAATGACTTCCTCTGGAAAGAGCCCCTAATGGAGATGCAGAATCCTACAGCCGCCTGTAGCCTCTGCTGGAGAACTGATTCTTATGCTCTACATGTTGCAGGAGTATTTTATGGGGAAACAGGAGAAACGAGAGAGGGAAAATAAAGAGGTAGGAAAAGAAGAATATCAACCCTACACTGCTCTGCATTTCTCCAGCAGTACAATATTGCTTGGTTGTTTTGGGGTTGTTGTTTTTTTAACTGCACATATGTTTTATAAGGATACCAACTGGCAACTTATACTGGTCAGGGTATGGGCAAAGATGTACATATACCCTGTTTTTAGGTGTAAGACTGCAGTACTCTGCACATTATTTCAGCCCTGTTCCACCCGCGGATACATGCTAGACATCAACGTTTCAGATAAAAGCTAAGGATGCGGCAGGCTTGTGTCAAATTTTGCTAGTCTTGGGTTAGCATGTAGCACAGAGGTACTGCGGATGTCCCTTGGGAGCCTTTGTTAAAATTTCACCATCCGATTCAGGGGAAAGGAAAAGACAGTGTCCCTGGCTCTCATGAGCATACTCCCTTGTATTTTTAGCCTAGAAGTCAGGAAAATACTTACAGAGTGGCTGTTGCTTTCTGAAAAATCTGCCTTCTCAAACTGGGTCCCCACAATTACAAATTGCTTTGAAAAAGCTTTGCTGCTGCTGCTGTCTTCGTTACTATTAGTTAGTTTTTGGAATAGATCAAGAGGCAGCCTTTTTTGACAAGAATAATTTCCTGGGGGAGGCTATATTCCTTAAAAATACTTTAATTCCCCTCTTATTTCCAGTTGGCCAAACTGAACACCATGCTTGATTATTCATCCATTAATTACATTTTTTTTTTTCAAGGCAAAGTGTGGCAATGCATTTTTATTTTCTGTTTAATTGAAAATAGAAGGTTCTTTGGGTAGGAGCAGCTTCTTTTTCTAAGTTTTTGGACAGGGCACCCTAAGGAGGAAATCTCAACCCAAAAAGAAATCTCAAATACTTTCAAACACGTCTTCAAATCTACAAAGAGATGTAACGGGGACGTTATCGGCTGTGGAAATATCACACCGCAGTCTTGTCCAGGATGGAGAACTGCAAAAAAAGAGCAGTGACCTGAACTTAACATCATCGTTACATCACGTGACGAACATTAGCTTCAGCGGAAATAAATGTGCTTTGGATGCAAAGGTTAGTTTTGGTTGTATACGACTGAGTCAATTTTCCTTTGCTACTCAATGCACTTATAAGCAGGGTCCTAAGTCTTTGGGCTCATGCTTGGCTCCTAAAGCTTCTGCTTCTGGCCTTTGAGACCTTCACCTGTAGCTAAAGCTCAAATATTTGCTCCTACTCGCGAGCTATAGAGGAAGAGGCACAGAGAGCTTCCCACTTCTCAAACAGGAACAGACAGAGCTAGGGAGAGGGGTCTTGCTGCAAGCATGAGATGGAAGACCTTGGAGGGAGGTCTGGGCTGGCTGGGGAGAAGTATCAGGTGAAGACAAGGGTGAGATGAGATGACCAGGTTGGTTTGGGATCGTAGTTGTTAGGGGCTGGAAGGGACCTTACAAGATCACTGGGTCCAGCCCCCTGGCACTTGGGCAGGAAGGACTGCTGGGATCAGAGGACCTCCCAGAGCAGGTGGGATGCTCTCTTCAATTCTGAACTTGGCTTAACAAAGCAAGTCTTGGTAAAAGAACTAAAGACTGGAGGTTGCTCGAGGGAGTGATTTCGTCTTCCCCAGGGGGTGGACTGTCCCAGTCGCTTGCAAGCTGGTCAGGAAGAAAAATGACTCTGTTGAAGTAATTAATGAATCGGCAGAGTCCACATGGCATTTCTCTTCAGCACCTGGCTAAAGGAGTTACTTCTCAGCTCAGCCTCAGAGGCTGCTGCAGTCCTGGACCTACCACGTTCAAAGCCCGTTGACGGTCCGCGAGGAGGGAGGATCACTTATACGAGCAAGGCTGTAAATTCTCCCTGGCTCCGAGCAAAATACGCAACCCTTGGGACACCGCGGATCATCCTTTAGGTCTCTTTTCCTTCCCCGTAACCTTCCCACTCCTCCCTGAAATCAACAGGGAGACAAACCCAGCTCACCCATGGCATCACATTCAAACCAGCTGCATGGGTGGTGCTGTCGTCCCTCTGAACGCGCATTCGCTTTGAAGTTGGGCTGCTGCCACTTTGCTTCTAACGCAATGAAGCAATGAACCAAAACACGAACACGGGGGTTTTGTCCCTGACTGTAATTAGTGGTAACTCTGCCTTGATTTTGACTAACACAAAGAACCAACCTGTGAAACCGAACCTGGCTGTCTTACGCCTACTCCTATCTCACGTTTAAATAATGAAAAAAAAACACGGGAAATCCCTATGGAAGAGACCAAAAGAAAAAATCAGTGTCTTCTAGCTGCTTGTGTGTCACGGACTTGGGTGAACAGCTTTTCAGAAAACCTTCATTCACAAATTCTCAGTTGTAACGTTTCTCTTGAGTTTGCTGTACTCCAGCGGGGGAGTCAGATGACTTCATTCATCCATATTTGGACAACCTCAACAAATTTAGGAAAATGCTCCTAAGCACCCAGTAGCTGTTTCACAAAGCTTAATGCAAAGGATGGTCCATTCAGAAATTGCTATCAGAGCGGGGAGCATCTGATATTTGTTTTTCCTTCACTTCCTATTTAAATTCCTTCAGTTAACCACCGAGAAAGCGAAAATACCATCCTATGACCTAGCAACCCAATTACACACCATGAATAGCAAGCAACGTACATCTAAAATTAGATTTGTCAGCTTTTTGGGGCAGAAACCATGACTGTGCATCTGTTCTGTAATACGCTTAGCACCGTTTGGATGGAGATTGCATAAATATCAACAACAAAAAATAATAAGGACAATTCTGGAATCACTTTCTTCCCTTTTCGTACCCGATCTACAGCTGTCTGAAGCTTTAAAATTTTAGTATCACACATAATAATTAGAGCACAATAATGCCTAATCACAATGTGAGGAGAAGTTCACAATCACAACATTTCTTCCTCTGCCAGTTCAAGTACTGATCTGTAGTTGATGAAAGACATCCACATCCATTTGTTCACCCCCAGCAACTCAGGAATTAAAGCAGCATTGTCAATCAATGCACACCCTAAGTACTTGTTTAAAAAGTTTAGACAAGGAAGCATCTTTGCGGCTTTTGAAAATGCCAACAGAAACAATTTAACATTTTCAACACGGCTCCATCAACGTGTCGAAAACCCAAGCACAGCTTAATTTGCTTGTGAACGAGAAATTGAAGCTGACTAAGAACTTAAGTGGAATTAAATCAGTCTGTGCGCAGGGGCCCAAACTCAGTAAAATACAAACAAAATCAAATGAAATAAAAGGCGTTGTAAATAAGAGAGACAACGGGATTAATATGAAAAAATCGAACCAGATTATTAAATATGAATGGCTTCAAATGCTCAAAAGCACTGTTTCTAAATTGGCCAAGAACACAGGGGTATAAACAAAAAATGAAAAAAAAAATAGTACCTAAAAGGGACAGATGGGAGAAGAGGCACTTCAATGTGGGGAAAATGCAAGCCAGTGCAACTGTAGAAGATAATCCATACACAAAATCCAACAGGAATGAGGGATCTGGAAAGCAAGAAAGCTGAAGTTAACTTCATGGTGGGTTAGGTCTACTCTGCGCTCACAGGTGTGACTACAGGGAGCAGGTAGGTGATGAGCTAAGACCACAGGGAAGATGCGATGGCACAGACTTCAGTCTGAGCTCCGGTTGAGTCAGCTGGGTACTACAAGCATTGCTGGCCCAGCTCCCGTCTCTGCAGCTCAGGGCTGCTCACCTCCAGCACGATCACACCCCCAACTGCACAACAGTAAGGAACGGGAAGGCTAAGTGCTAAATACATCAGACATGGACAGCTTCATCATCACGGAGCTTCACTTAGCGCATACGACCCCCAAACCTTTTACTGAGGCTGGCTAAGCAAGGTCTACGGTTACTATTTTGTTTTGCCCTCCCTTTCTCCCCAGGAAGAGACTCAGGCTTGGCACTGGGGAGGGCATTTGCTCTCCGGGAACTGCTAAGCAAAGATGTGAGCAGCTTCTTCTTCCTGCAGCCCTGAATTTCCCGACTCCTCAAGGCAGGCCAGGTTCTTTGAGTACATGTGATCTCTTTTATTAGACCCACTGAGTAGCTGGAAAAAACTTCTCAGCAAGTTTTCAGGCACAATCACCTGAAAGTTGGCTGAGAATTTTTTTCCAATGACTCGGTTGGTCTAATCAAAGATATGCCTGCCTATGTCTTTAGATCAACACAGCTACAACCAAAAACCCAACGACTCCTCAAGCAAAGGCTAATTCTGCAGTGGTAATGGGGCCTCCCCCTAGCATGGAGGAGCTCCTACCTGCGGAGGACGCTTCCCCACGCGCAGAGCTGTGCTTTGCCAATAAGGGGTTTCCCCTTCCACAGCAAAGCCTCTGCTGTGCATTAGCGCAAACAGCATTTGGGGAAAGAAATCTGGAGCTACGCCACTGCGTTAAGCAAAGGAGATGAAGAATCAAAATGTAATTATTAGCCTAATTGTTTTCTGAGATGTGGCTCTTCTCGCCGGCTCTCTAGAAGAACCAGAGATGAGTGACCCTTCATTTCCCTCAAAGTGCCTGTGTTCATTTAATCCAACACGAGTGCTCCTGCCTGATTAGCACAGGATGAATTGATTCCTGGGAGTGGAGGCTGCTCACTTCCCAGATCACGCTTGGCTGTGGATTTCTCCGCTGAGATGACGGATCTGGCTGCCGTCTGCAGGAATCACCTAAGTGCAACTGCACATTGATTAGCAATTGCCTTGAGGAAACGATGAGTATCCAGGCAACCGAGACGAGACCGCAGCTAGAGCATCTGGAATGGGAAGCAAAGCACAGCTCGGTTCTGCAGGAAAGCAAGGGACAAGGTGATCTAGGATGGATCCAAATCAACCCTCCTTTATATTTCAGATTTTGAGCCAACAACCGAGGTGGTTCAAAATGGGAACGCAGAGAAATCAGGGTGGGTGTTTCGTTGCAAATCTGCCCTAACATTATACTAGCTACATGTTCACTTATGGCTGAAATACTTGAAATTCATCTGAATGTTTTGTGCCCACTGGCCAAACCAGATGGGGTTATTATTTGGATGGAATGAATTTGGGGAGGGAGACACCTAACTGGATAATCTCAGCCATAATCAATAATGTAAAGAGTTCGGTATCATGCAGGTCTACCACAATCAACGCTGGTAGAGGAAATGAGAGTTCAGCAGAAAATCATCTGCAGCACTCAAGATCTGTCTTGAGGCCCCTAATTTATCCTGTGTTTAGGGAGATCATTAGACATTTCCCCAGCCACTTGGCTATTGTTAGATCTGTACACAGCTGCATGCAACAGCATAATGTATATGAAAGTCCACCTGAAACCAAAACTAAATAAAGCCATTTCCAGGTTAAGGCAGCTTTATCGTCTGCTATTCGTTTTAACATAACGGCCTGTGATCTTAACATGTAAACAGCAATTTTGACGCCCACTGGGTGTTAGGTGATTCCATGAATTCAGTCTCCTTCTGGTAGTCAGAGACTATTCACGCTCCCATAAAAGTGGAGTGTCTATTATAAATGCACAGACATCACAATCTATACATTGCACATACATGTGCACACACACATATATAACAGTATACTGGGTTACTGTCCTCTGGGCTCTTTTTAATTAGTCCACATCCTCTTTGAAGTGTGGTCTCAACAATATTGAGCAGAACATAAGAATCACTTCCCACAGCTCGGGTCTCGCAAACCTGCTGTAGGTTTTTGGCCACAATATTATGCTCTGGGTTCATAATCAGCTTGTGATCCACTATAACCCAAATCCTTTTCTGCAGTACTGCAACCTAGTCAATCGTTCCCCACTTTTTATGTGGGAATCAATTGCTCCTTACTTTATACCTGCCCTGATTGGATTTTATCTTATTTATCCTAGAACATTTTCTCAACGTATCAAGGTTTTTTCAAATCCTAATCTTAACCCCTCAAGTATTTTACCCCACCCACCGTGGTGTCTTCTGCAGACCTCTATACTCAAGTCCATCTTCCAACCTAATCTTGATGAGGCTGGACCATAGAAGAGTAGTACAGGGCTTTTTAAACATATGCACCCACCTAATAGCAACCTAATCTATGTCTACTTTCCCTACTTTATGAGCATGCTGTGGAAAACGGTGTCAACAGCTTTACTAAAGGTGAGGTAGATCACATCTTGTGCTCTTCTCCAATCCACGAGGCTCGTCATCATGCCATTGAGGGAAATACGGCTGATTAGGCACGACTGGCTGTTGACAAATTCATGTTTTCTGTTCCTTTCACCATTGTTATCCTCTACGTGTTGCAAACTTACTGTTTGATTATACACTCCACAATTTTTCCAGGTACCAAAATCAAACTGGCTAGTTTATAATTTTCTCCATCCTTTAAATGGGCACTGCACCGCCCTTTTACAATCTTCTGGGACCTAACCTGACCTCCACCAGTTCTCAAACAGAATAACCAATGGCTCCTCAATTATTTCAGCCCATGCCTTGCGTACTATAGGATGAATTTTGTCAGGCCCTGCCAATGTGAAAACTCCTCGCTTCTCAAAAGAGCTCCTAGCTTGCTTTTTCCCTACTAGACACTGAATAACTACTCCCTCTCCTTGCTGCTAATTGCTTATCACCTGCTCGTTGATCTCTCTTGTAAAGGCAGAAGTAATAAAGGCATTTAACACATCAGCCTTTTCCATATTGCCCATTATTACCTTCCCTACAACACGAGTCACCAGGGGTATGGACTTTGAAGCTGCTAACTCCGTAATGCAAGGTAAATGTTCTACCCAATTGAGCTTGTGCTTCATTTCTTCACTCCCTCACACCCCTAGCTGTGTTTACACCCCTCAACACACGCTCTCTTCCTTTTGTTAACCAAATGCACAAAAAAAAAAATCCCAACCCTAAAAGCACAGAAGTGAAGAGGAAAACGAATCTTTCACCGCAGCGCAGATGGTAATAAATGGAGGGTTGACAAGATACACGGTAACGGCTCTAAAGGAGCCATTATGATTTATTGAGTCAATCTGCAGCACGGAGACGTTAATAAGCGGATCTTATCTTATTAAGCGGAACATGTTGTTCCACTACATGTGCATCGACAGCATCTGCCGCCGCCAGTCTTCTGATCTTTCTGTTCACATTTGGCATACTGTGGACATAGCATTCATTTCAGAGCTGTCCAAAGGTGGCGGGACCCACAGAAGACAACAAAGAAGTTGGAACAGCATAAAAAAAAAACAACACACAAAAACCCCAGCCTTTCCATAAAAACAGATGAGTGAGGAGGGCCAGGGCCGGGAAGCATATGCAGAACTGAGCACGTCAGAAATGAAAAGCTAAAAGCTGCTTCTTTGAATTCAAGTATATATTTCTGAACACACCATGGGTTCTTGGCTCATATCCTAGCCAGCCTGCTAAGGTACCCGATTGTAGGCATTCATTACTGTAATCAGAGTTGCCGGCTACCTAGTTTTATATACGCTGGCAGTCTTAAGAAGTCACCTCTTGACTTTTCAGCCGTGGAACTAATGCAGATGACATCATTACTTTTCTTGGCAAACACATAGCACTTGTCATGAGAATGAAAGATGATACCGGGACAATATAACGCCATAATATAATAAGCCTTCACATGTTATAATGCACGGCACTTTTTCATTTGAAGATCACTAAGTGCTTTGCAATCACCTGTTAATGAAGCCTCACAACACCTCTGTGACACACGGGGATCACCATTCATAATTCAGGTGTTTGCTGCATCGTAGCACCCGAGTTTATCTTCCTTCGTGTCTGTGCACCTAGTGTAAGACGGTGACAATCCTAAATGGGCATAGGAATAATGATGCGAAATACCAGTGTGAATACCCTCTGCATTTGCACCAGACGATAAGTGTGTGCATGGCGTGATATCTTTTGAATTTTTAATGGTAATAGCCTTAAGTGTTACCATACTATTTTGCAAGCTTGTTGGGGAGGGAAGGGGAAGAGCAATTATCTACCTAGTCCCAGGCCACCCAGATAGCTCTAGGAGAAAAGGGGATAGACTCCAGAAGTTGTAGCTCAACATCCTGTTTGAACCATTTCAGGGTCTCCCCTCACAATCTAGCTGGTACTTGTTAGGACCACAACCTTTGCTACGCAAAAGCAACTGCTAAATAGTCAGCTCCATGAATTCCATGACATTACTAAGAGTTTAAAGCACTGCAGGATGAGTCTGTAAGTGCTGGGAATTACAGCGCTCCTAGATCCCCAGCTACCACCTGGCCTCATAAAAAAACAAGACCATGCATAAAGTATGACCATTTTGCTTAAACACAGGGAAGCAACCCTCTCGGCACTTACACGATCCCAAATCTCTCAACGTCTGAGCAGGGCTGTAAGCTCCTTTGACTTTAGTGCAAGACCTGGAATATTTGGCGTTTCACCTTAAAGCCCCTGCTCTTGGAGTCATGGGATTGCATGAGAATCCCAATTTTCTTTTTTTTTTTTTTTAAACTACATTTACAGACTTTATGGTTAAAAAAAACAGTAAATGTAAACACGAAGGCAAATTAAAAGAACCCAACAATTGATTCTATTTCCCTGCAAATCTAATGGTTTTTTTAGGGTCCTGACTCATGATTTTGGAATATTTTAGGCTGACCACACATTGACGGGATTCAAAACGTGGTGGCTCTCCTGCCTGGCCAATGAGCAATATGGATAAAACTACTGGCACTGTACAGAAACAAACTGTGATTAGGCCTCCAACGTCAAAGAAGCGGGCTACATAGTGCTGCATATTCAGACACAGCATGCTTGCAGCAGCTTGTGCTCACTGCCCTTCGATGGTAGGAAAGCAAACTGGCAAACACTTTTCCAGTGACCCCAGGGGCACTCACCAGTCTTCCCCACTCAGATCTGCCTTGAATTTGCATTTTTTTTCTCCGTCCTTCAAGCAGAGGTGAGACACACCACCCTGCACACTCCCCTTCCTCAGATCAGCCCCACAGCCAGGCTTCAAACACTTCTACACTTGCTTCCTAAGTTCAGTTCAAGTGAGCTTTTAAAACCATGCCCACTTTTGCAAAGCTTCGTCACTTCTTTTGGCCGTGCACTTCTGAACAACCTTCAAAGCGCAGCCTTAGCACAGGGCAATGAGGACGGCGGTGGCTTCTCGCCATTTTTCTGAAATAAAGGCCTTGGAGATGTCACAGAGCTCCCCGGGAAGAGTGGAAATGCCAGTGCTATCTGGTAGCCTCTACTTCACTTTATGCTTTGATAAAAACCTTGAAAGCAAACAACTCGTCTACTAACGCTACTGCCGCCTACCATGGAAATACATGGATCTCTTAACCACACGACTATTGCTTAACCGATTTCAAATGCCTCTGTCCTGCTTTGTCTGTTCCCAAAGGCCACCAAACCCTGCCCAGGGAGGAAGGTTAACTAATCAAACCCCACATAAACAGCACAGGTGTGATATAAGCTGAATTTCCCATTAAAGAAATCTCCCTGGTGGAGCGAGTAATAAATGAACAGGCCTTCTTGCACATTACAATCAAATGTTAATATGCCTTGATGCATATGTATACATCCGTATTATCGTCTTGAGTGTCTTCACTGTTTTCTTCTGCTAGGCACCCTCCTGCCACTCCCTGCCTTTGGAGTTTGTCTGGTGAGATGAGAGGCCCTTTCATGCAGCAACCTTACCTTCACACCTGTCTGAAAAGCACCTTGTGCAAAACCTGAGGAATTATAATAGAAGATGGCACAAAGCATCAAAATGAAGTGGATAGTGGCCTCTCTCCGAGATCTGCAAGAGGCCCCTTTGTGTCGAGGTCTGGGGAACCGCTTTCCAGTGTGATGTTAGCGGCAGGGTTAGAAGAACGCAGCAGAACCCGAATCATTTGCATCCATGCAGTTTGCAACCAGCAATGGGTTGCCAAATGAAGGAGTCTCTCAGCAGTTTTGCTGCAGCTTTTCCTTCAAAGGGCACTGCTTCTCTGATCAGCTGGAGTGCAGCAGTGGTCGTAAGACAGCTACAAACTGGGGCTCTGCGTACACTTTTTGCAAACCCTCATCTCTGTAGGGGAACCTAATCCTGAAAACCACCCAGGTTTTACTGGGCTACCTTCAGTGACAGAAAAATAGCCCAGACATGGATGATGGAAGGGGTTCATTTACGGCCTCTACTTCAAGAGAGACTCCTGTGGTCACTGCATCCCATTTAAATTATGTGGCCTAACCAAGGTCAATGCTGATTAAAATCAATCCACATGTAAAAATCAAATTAACACAAGAAATAAAAAAAGCACGTAAACCCATTAAAGAAATCTCCCTGGTGGAGCAAGTGATAAATGAACAGGCCTTTTTGCACATTACAATCAAATGTTAATATGCCTTGATGCATATGTATACATCCACATTATCATCACGAATGTCTTTATTGTCATCGATTTCCTTTTAGATAGCTCCATCGTTGAACGGCCAGAAGTGCTGACCAGCGCCAAATCCAGCGGATGCCCCTAGGAGATGAAGCTGCTCAACATTTCTGAAAAGCAGGCCCCACAGTTTGGCATGCCTCAAAATTTGGTATCACTTAGTGTAGCAAGAAAAGGACTAAATGAACAGGAAGATTCTCTGAAACTTGAAAAAAAAAAACCCCTATGAAATCTGTGTTACTTAATCCATTGCACATATAAACGTATGATCTGCGAAAGGGCCATGTTTAACATGCCCCAGCTGGGTGCACCAATCTCCAAAAAACATATTCCTGGCATGTCCCAAGAGCCATCTTAGAGATAGCTTCTCATTTTGCCTTTCCAAGTGGAAAGGTCAACAGAACAAATAGGTTTGGGATGTAATGGGGAGGCAGTTGAGCTGATCTATTTTCAGTGCCATGACAAAGAAAACTAATTTAGTGTTATAATTAGAAACAGGGAAAGGAGAAAAAAAGCTCATTTTCCAGTAGTTCTTCTGCCGGCGTTTTAGCTGTGGTGCTGGTTGAGCTGATCAACTCACAGCACTGGAGAAGTGAAACCCCCCCATAAATTTTGTATTGTCATACACGGCTAAACCGATACAGGCTGAACGATGTAACTCCCCATGCTTGAGAACTCGATGCTCTGAGGTGACCCTCGCAAAGGAGCTTAGAAAAATTGGCTTGGTAAAAAGAAAAATAAATGTATGGGATTTATTTTACCGGCAATCCCAACTTAGTTCACATGCACAGACCTCTAAATCAGTTGATATCAGCCGTTTAAGTGTAGCTTGGATTTTTTTATATGCTTCCTATTACTCTTTTAAAGGCTGAAAAATAAACATTTCTTCATACTCTTCTTCACTTAACGAAACGACAGCATCCATTTGACACTCTCAAGATAGAAACTTAAAGAATGTAAGTTAAATTCTTTAAAGAACTAAAGAAATTTTTTAATTGTTAATTTGCAACTAAAGAATTTTTTTGTTTTCGCAAAAATCTTGCTGCTCTAATAAAAGATATCATCTCGACTTCGAGTCCCGATTGCCTTTCAAGATAGGAACATATTTTGACAAGGGTTGGATTTATTTATTTTGGCTGCCTTTATTTTAGCATCTCTGCCTGTGCATCGCCTCTCTCAGTGTTGTAAGCAAAGGAAGAGCGTGGCTCTAGAAACAACGGGCCGGATCCTCAGTCCCCCAAAGGCCTTTTTGTGCATCTGTACCAGCAGAGGTGAGCCCTGGGAGAAGGGAAATGTTACCTAGGCCTCTTGCAAGATCTCCTTAGCATTGCCAGGGGCATGTAAAGAGGCTACAACACATAGGAGAACCCAACCCAGCATTTCATAGAGTTTCCTTCCTGCTGGAAAGCGCCAGTGATTATTTGCACTTAATTCTCCACCTACAATGAGGGAGTTCAAGTCAGCCCAAGACCATGAAACCTGCCCAGCATCACATACTCATTTGTCTGAACAGGAAACCGCCTTCAGAAGCAAAGGCCAACGTGTTTCTGGTGAAGAACTTGAAAAGGAGAGTTAACGAAAGCTGCGCACGAATGGAGACGGGTGGGGGAAGAACCCAAAAAAGTTTGGGAACCTGCATCACCTTATGAAGGTGTCTCTTCATAAGGATAAAAGGTCTGTTCTTAACTTACGGTAGCTAACTCCAGGTAAAATCCTAGCAAAGATCAGGCAGCTTGCAGGTACTAATTAAACACCTCGTTCAGCGTGGGTTTTGGAACCAGGTCCCCATTGGGCCATACCTTCATATGTTCCTACTTCAAGAAGGGTCCCGCTCTGCTCAAGCTCCAGAAACTCCTGCACAGTCAGGAAGTTATAGTCCACACCAGGCACTTCTCCTTCTCTTGGAGGGCGGGTTGTGCCTAAAGGGAGAAAACCAAAAGTTAGTGCTGCAGTTGTACCATCAGGAATGAAGCAGGAGCCCGAGATCTCTTTTAGGGCAATGAAGGCATCAGGACATTAATTCTGCCATAGCTGCTAGGCAGAAAGAAACCCAAGGGGTCCATTCAGACTCTAGACCTGCAGCCCAATGGAAATACAAAAGGGAAGGTACAGCGCCGTATGTCCAAAAAACTTGGTATTACCCCACTGTTTTACCTTCCTCTGTCTGGGCTACACCAGATGAGCCTGTTTGAAGAAATCTCTTCTATCACAAGCAAAGAGACATCTGCCGGCATTTGGTGCTCGGGAAGGCATCAACAATTATCTGACTGTTGCCAGCGTAGGATCTTATTTTACTTCCTCTCATGTGAAGTGATAGGAAAAAAAAAACCCCAGCCCACATCTGAATGCTACACAAAATATATCCCTAGATGAGGAGCCTTTTTTTCCCAGCTCCCATTATCTGGAGCAGTTTCCATGTATCTCTGCAACTCATCAGCTCCTTTCACATTTCAGCTGAATATCCCCTTTCTCCCTTGCCTGTAGCTCTTATTTTATCTTTATTATTGCTAATATTTTTCACTGAGTACTGGAAAAGGTTATGAAATGCAAACTAATGCACATACATATGCACAGACCACACACTATAATGTGGATATAATATATAAACAACTGGTAAGATGAATTTGCCTGAACTTTCATTCATCCCATTCAAGAAACACGCCTCATTTTAAACAGAGTCATCTCTGAATCCCAAACACTTTCTAAAAACCAGGGCTTGGTTGGTGTTGTTTTTTAAACCTGCAACAGAGTAAGATTACCAATTTAAATACTCAAGCGTTTGAAAACACAAGACGGTGAAGCTTCTCAAGGTAAACACCCCTCTTCTTCGTTGCATGGCTCCTGCTACCCCTCTCCCCTTGAGCCCCACAGTGCTCTGGGATTCCTGCTGCCTTGGACCATGGTGCTGGTTGCTACTGGGCACGTCTACACGTGCACTTTAATGTGCATTAGCCTATTTTACTGCGCATTAAGGCGTCATGTCAAAAATCGTGCTAATATGTGAATGCACAGTAAAAACAGGCTATTTGCACAGTGGGTGCCACTTAAAAAAGCATGTGCTTTTCCTGCTGCGCATTATGACAGCCTAATGCACACTTATTTAGTACCTCACATTAGAGATACTAAATTTAATGCACTGTAGCAAAACTGCATTAATGAACGTGTAGATACGCCCACTCTCACTTACACTACACTTAAATGTGCCAGTGGTCACACCCTCCCCACTCATTCATGTGGCTATGACCTTCAGATTAGATTCAATGATTGCAATGCTTTCTTTGAGGGGCTAACCTTAAAAGCACATTGAAAACTTATTATAACATCATAGACAATGAGGGTTGAAGGGACCTCAGGAGGTCACATCTAGTCCAACCCCCTTGTCCAAGCAGGACCAGCCCCAACTACATCATCCCAGCCAAGGCTTTGTCTACCCGGGTCTTAAACACCTCCAAGGATGGAGAGTCCACCACCTCTCTGGGTAACCTGTTCCAGTGCTTTTCCACCCTCCTAGTGAGAAAATTTTTCCTAATATCGAACTAAATTTCCCTTACTGCAACATAAGCCCATTGCTCCTTGTCCTGCCATCTGCCTCCACTGAGAACAGCCCAGCTCCATCCTCTTTGCAACACCCCTTCAAGGATTTGAAGGCTGCTATCAAATCCCCCCTTGGTCTTCTTTTCTGCAGACTAAATAAGCCCACTTCCCTCAGCTCTCCTCCCAAGTCACATCCTCCAACCCCTGAACCATTTGCATTGCCCTCCACTGGACTCTTTCCAATTTGTCCACATCCTTTCTGTAGCTGGGGCCCAAAACTGGACTAACTTCAACTAGCACAGCCCACTTCTTCACTACAATTGATCCATATTGATTCTCCATGAACCACATTGGATCCCTTTTTGCTGCTGAGCAGTGCAAGCATTCATACCTTCAATCTTCAATCTAGATAGCTTGGGTCTGGTTATCGTTGCCGAGAGGCTGGGCATCTCCTCAAAGGCTGAAAGTAGCAGGGACGCCGCTCTCTGGCATGATCACAAGAGGAGTGGGAGCAGGCCTCTCACACTGATGCTTTATCATCTCCTAAATCCCATGCATCCCATTTGACTGCCCGTCAGAGCGTGACTCAAGTTAGTCCTTTCAAGACCCTCCTTCCCTTTGCTGAGGTAGCCTGTTCCTCTGTTTTTTTTTAAATCATTGAGTGCGGTTTAACTGATATCTATTGATTCCTGTTCAATCGTGTTCACTTCCTGTAAGTGGCCCCCGGAGGCCAAGGGAATTCAGTACACGTGAAAAGGGACAGACTGGCGGCTTCACAGATACCACGACAAATGCAGCTTCAGGAGGAAGGGCAGCGTGGGATGCTTGAAGGCATGTGCGCAAGCTGGCCAGGCAGTTGAATCAGGGACAGCTTTAAAGGTATAGAAAACTACATGTGCCATTTAACCAGGTATGACTTGTCAGTAGGATGTTTCCTTCTGGAAGGCACCTGCACCTCAGCAAGTGCAACCTCTTCTATCCTCTATACTAGGCTGAATTACATGACTGCACTTCTACAGGGGTTTGACTCTCAAAAAACTGCAGGGAAGATCCCAGCTTCTAGGGAAAGCTGCTAGTGAATAAATTTAGCCACTTTACTGGCAACCTGGCAGAAGTTTTTGCATGTGATGGAGAAAGAGAGATGGGGTTTTACTCTATCCCCTTGACAGAGAGCTCCAGAAATCACTCTGGAGAAAGCCACGCTCCTTATGTGTTACCTGTTGATGATCTGCATTGGGGCATGCCCATTTTCATTGCCCATCTGAAGGTCCTTACCCAGAAAAAAAAATGGTCACGAGAGATTTCATTCATGTTAGTCACCATCACACCTCTCCCCTACTCATGGTTTGCCTTTAACACGGTGCAAATTCTCTGTTCCTGGACTAGACCCTGGGTCTGTCAGGGCATGGGAAGGTGAGGACAAGGATGAGGGTGTTTAAGGCCTGAATTCTCAGAAATTATTTAGATGCTTAATTCCTCCCTAGGTTTCATAGTTTCATCGATGTTAGGGGCTGGAAGGGACTTTACAGTTCATCATGTCCAGCCCCTCTACACTTGGGCAGCAAAGACTGCCGGGGCCACACAGGTGCCATTGAAATCAGAGAGGTCTGGAGCCTGGAGGTGCCCAAATACCTTTGAGGATGAGGCTTAAAGTCATCTTTGGACTCTTTGTATTCACGACTGAAGCCAAGTTTCTATTCCAGATGTTCTGGCAGCAGTGACGCCCTCAAAGCCATGTGCTGCCTAAAAGTAGCCTGTGTACTACCACAGTTCCTCCTCTTTCCCTTGGACATGGGGTTAGGTATGTACAGGGTGCCATCCCTACCACATTTGCCCATTGGGGCTGATGAACGGGGGCCACAATGGATCTGAGTCTAAAAAATCTGTCCTTCCATATCCAGTAGAAGCCAACCCAAGTAATCAAGTTCCTCATGCTGAATACGGTGGGTGGCTCTCTGACTGCCCCGTAACTCAGATCCGTCACAGATAAGGGGTGTCAACATCAGGACTCGCATCACTATCTTCTAAAACAGTGGTTTTCAACCTCGTTTTCGTTTGCGGGGCCCCCTAAAATGTTTTGAATGGAGGTGCAGACTTCTCTGCATTGCAAGTGTGGGTATAATTCTGATACTTGATATTAAATGATATCGTTCATATGATGAAATGGTATTTATCATACTTTTGATTGATTATAGTCATCTTCTGTGGACTTCTTAGACATAATCTGCAGACCCCAGTATTATAATGCCCTCCACTGACTTTCTTTGCTCCTGCAGACAGGATTCATTAACCTTTTCTCCTCCACTCACTCTCTCTCTCTCTTTTTTTTTTTTTGCAACAGTGAAAAGGCACCTAAAGTTTTATTATCCCAGCTTGTCTTTTTTTACTGAACAATTCTATCTTTGGTACAATTCCTCCGTCCATTTCGATGGGTGCGTGTGCTTCATCGCGGTGTTCTTAATTTCCTGAAAATGTTCAAGCTGGAGAAATCACAGATGTGCTGGCTGCGAGCGCGGCGGTCTCCAGCACACATGGAAAGCATTAGGCACGCCGAGCCGTCGTGGAAGACAAAAACACTGCATCATTGAGATGCCATTTGTCACCTCGCCTGGCTCTCCCATACTGAACGGGGGAGAAATAAAACCACACATGTTGGGATATCTTATCTGGGGAGAGACTTTAAAAAAAAAAAATCCAGGTTGCTATCTAGGCCCAAGATTGCTCTCAGATGCAGCTCTCCTGCCAAGCAATGTGAGCAAGTGTTACTGAATGAGATTCAGAAAGGCAGGGGAAAGCAGAACTCCGCCTCTGCCTTTCTTGTAGCAGAATGACAGGCTGTCGGCTGGACACACGCCTGGCAGATGGCATTTCAAAGAGTTTTCATGAACCATCTGGGATGTGTACAATGATTACAAACCACACTTACAACAAAGCCAGAAGGGTTTCTTCTTGACAGGGGGAAAAAAAAAGAGGAGAGGCACAGCAAACTTTCCTCCGTTTCTCAGTAACAGAGGCCCGCTAAACTTGATCAGCCTTCCTCGGCTCTTGCATGGTCCAGCCAGGAAGGCATGACTAATTCAGAGCATGTGTGCTGAAGGCCATCCCGACACCGTGCCGGCTAGAGACCTGCCATTGTAACGCTCTGCTGATGAACTTGAAAGAGTCATTAAGGCTCTTGTTATTAATTATGTGCCCAGCGTCAGATTTTTCTTCAGCTTGCCTTTCATTGTCTGTAGAGTTGGATGGTCTTGGCTGAGCGAGGGGTTTCGGAAGATCCCTGTGCACTTCTTCTGCGCTACTGGCAGATCCCACCACGGCTGATGGCAGGATGCACCCCGCCCACGATAAGGCGTTCAACTTTAAAACAGGAGCTATTCATATTTAAATATACTAACCTGCTTGAAGCTTCTTGCCATTAGGCACTCATTTAGCTAATTAATTTGACCCAAGCCCTCCCGTGCAATTGGCTCAGACCTGCTAATGTTGGGACGTGAAGGCATGGATGAAGAGGTTATTGACTTTTTGTGCTTGTTACATGCTCCGTAAACTTTTACTATATTTGGCTAAAGTATGCTATATTGTATAAAGGTACTTGGTGACTTTAAACACACAGTCGAACTGCTTGTTCTTCTTTGCAAGAGCATAAGGCAGACAAACCAACAGCCCTTTAGGTGACCCCATCCCTTCTGGCACAGGAAAGTGAAGCGTCTCAAAAGATCGGCAACCAACTCGGACAGCGTACCTACAGCAGTCAAAATCATGCATAGACGCCAGCTGTACACTAGCTAGCTCGGGCGCTATTAGAGCAGAGCAAGGGCCCCAAACTTGCTGAGAAATTGGAGAAATACCCAGGCACTGAGCCTGTGCAAAGCCCTCTGGTGCTAATGGTTCGCCCCCCCCCCAAAAAACGAGCTAGCTAGCTTGAAGCTTGCTCAGGGAATGCTTACGTGAGCTGCAACCCAACCGCGGCACCATGCTCATAGCCTCAGCAAGAATACCACGATGAGGAGTTGCCAGTGAGTCTTCCAAATCCGGTAACCTAGCCGTCTGTTTTCAAGACAAATCGGTGCTGCCATTATATCGCCCAACAACCATGTTGACAATTATTCAATGTAAGCCTAAATGATTGTTCATATGAGATCCAGAGGCTGCTTTATCTCCTTATCATTCAACCAGGGCCTCATGTTAAGTTGTTAATAGCCACCGATGCCCTGCTGCTAAATTAATCAAAATCTTGCTTATTGTAATCTAAGAATAAGACTTCAAAGAGCCCATAGTTATTCACTTCAATTATGTTCTCGTTAGAAGAAAACAATTCTCTAGCATTGTAACACAATTACTGCATCTAATCAGTCTTCAGCAAGTCATTCTGAAGTGGATTTTCAGAGGGGCCGAGCACTGGCACGTCGCACCTCCTATGCACTGAGCTATTATTTTCATAATTGTCTCACCCACTTGGGTTGTGTTGGTTGCTGTTCAGGTCTATCAGATAGACTAAAGGTGAACCACTGATATACCCCATAAGTGATCTGCTTGAAAATATATTTATTCCCGCTGCCATCAGGCATCTAACTATGGACTTTTCTATTCTCCTTAAGAGCACAGTTGCTATAAAATATTTTCTCCATACTCATCTATGGGGCTAAATGCCCCAGGTTGAAGAGGCAATATCAAAAACCTTTTTATGTACAAGGCATGAGCAGTAGCATCATATTACAAAGATTCAAAGCTTAGTTTTGCGACTGGGATTTTACCAGACATCTTCCTGGCAGCAGTGACACTGTCCTAGTCTATGTTCTGGGGGCATCCCAGAAGGGATTTTTTTTTTCTAAAGCAACTGCAGAAAGAGATTTCCGCCCCCCAGCCCTTTGGAAAATCAGGGAAAAAAAAGAAAACACATGTTGTTTAAAGGTCACCATCTTCTCTCATGTCACCAGATAATTTGGAAAGTCTGCTTTGCCTTTCCTGCATCTGTCATCTACATCACGATGATAAAGGGAAGGCAGGGCTAGCTCCACAGACCTGCTGATGGCAAGAAGAGAAGTGAACAGACAGAGACAACCTGTTCTCTCTCCAGAAAAGGCAACTCGATTACTGGCAAGGCTTGAATAAGAACTGATCATCTATGGCATATAATTAGAAATACGCTCTTCTCCACAGAGCACGCGGACGCATAATAAAAAGCAATCCATCCATCACAAATTTGGGGCCCAGCACTTCTCAGTTCATAGGTGCCCCTCCAAACGAACCCTACTGGTACTTTTCTTCACGAACCGCTGGAAGGGGTGGCATTCTGGATGCGCTCTTACATTCATTCAAATTAGCATCTCTCATTTGTGCATCTGCGTTGTACAGCTGAACTCTGATAACTGACTCTGTAAAAATGACATCAAGGCGTTCATGCCCGTTACAGATCGAATTTGCTCAGCTTATACACTGATTTCCATGCCCCACCCTTCAAACTCCTTGTTGAATTTCAAAGTGAAACTCTACTCTTTCTTGCTTGTGCATACTCAAGTGCCACGCTAACCATGACGAGATGCTTCACAGATGCATTTAAGATGCAAGCGATTAATTTAGCGGGGCAGCAGAGGGAGGATATTACCTGTCTTTAGAAATCAGTTCACGGCCCTGTTCATGTGGCGCACGCTGGAGCAAACTGCAGCTCATTCTCCTTAGCAGCACAGGCAACGGGTGGACTGAAAGCTGATGCGAGACCACCAATGCAAACGCCGCGGCCGAATCTGATGGCACCATCGTTACACAATCATGTATCAGACTGCCACAGTTCAACGCTATGCCCTTGAATAGTTTTCTTCTGTCATAAAGAGATGCTAAGTGGGATTTTCAAGAGTTCACATCACTGACCTAAGTCTGAACCTATTTGAATCAGTAGTAAAAACCTAACCAGGTCTAACAGAAGAGTTTGGTCAAGAGCTCGTGACAATCCCCCTCTCTGCCTTACTTTAGCAATTGCTACCAGCTCTCCGCAGCCAGTCCCTGGTCCCTCACCAAAGGGTGCCGTCGTTCTTTCTGGTATGATGTGTCCGATTGCATCACCCCCTTCTTTCCTCTCAAAGAAGTACTGACTTTTTGAATCCACCCTCGAGAAATGATTCAGCCGAACCACGCAGTGAGCGCTCGGCATTCTCCAACCCTCAAGGCAACAAATTATTTTTGTCCCTTCTCATCTGTCGGAGGTGCTCACGTGATCTCCGCTGCTGTAGTATCCGAAGGCTTCACGGTCTCTAACATATTTCACCTCTGGCAGCATCTGTATCCTCATTTACAGATGGGGAGTGGTAAAAGAAAACCACTATGGGTCAAGCCCCCACCTTGGAGGATTTGTCCAAAGCCACATGCGAGTTCAATAGGAGCCACAGCCACGTTGCCAGGACAGAGGCTTTAACCACTCAACCACCCTCCCTTCATCCTTAATGCTCGACTTGCCCTTTGCCTTGCTATGTGTGACCTATAAGCATTCAGTATACTTGAACAGATTTATAATAAATATTACCACCTGCCAAAACCACGAAGCATCGCAGACATCATCCTCGGACCAAAACATGGTAAGGACACACATCATCCTTGTGTTTCCTTGGCCGGTCTCTAAGGTGATGCAGATTTCAGCAGATGAATAACAGTAGCAACCACTGGCACCAGCTTTAGTTGGGGCTCAGATGACAGCCAGGGAACGGTGGGGAAAAAATGTGTCCCCTCCTCAACGGCTTTGAGGCGATCGTGGCGCAACTGGGTACGAGTGGATGCTCAACCTTTTTGTATCAGTACAGAAATGCATGCCCCACGCGTTGCAGGCATCATTGCATGAGTTGCATAGAGTTTGGTTTCCTGACGTTGTGACACAGAGGGCTCGCTGTGGACTGCAGGAAGGATTTAAAGAAATGGGTTGGTTTCTTGTGACTATACGAGGATAAGTGTACCAAAATAGCTGCACTTCCCCAAAACCAAGAAGGTATCCTGCTCATGTAACAGTGTTAAATATGCCACAAAACTCTTTGTTAGGTTATCGTGTATCTGAAGCATAATCTCCCAAATTCTCAAATGTGACGGGTATCCAAGTTGTAGTCATACTGGTCTAGAGGAAAAGGCAATCAGTTAAGTTATTGTCTTGGGGTGTCCCCATCATATTTGGCAATCAGGACGCGCAGTAGAGATGGTATCTTTTATTAGACCAACAAGATTTTTGCAAAGTTTGTGCTGGAAAGCTGGCAATTAAAGACTTTTTTTTTTTTTTTTGCAAAAATCTTGTTGGTCTAATAAAAGATACCATCTCTACTACAAGTCCTGATTGACAAATGTGACGGGGACACCCCAAGACAATAACTTAACCATGACTACTACTGGTTTCCTAACTACTGATGATAAAGCATGGATGCTAGGTTACAAAATGGGCTTTGTTCATCAGCTTGACCAAATGAATAATTTTATGAGTATATTTTTATATTTAATAGAAGTGTGTGTGTGTGTGTATATATATAAATAAATGGATAAAGATTTCATAATGAAACCTCACTATAATGTTCTGTTAGTACATCCATCTCAGTAGTGAGGGAAGACTGCCATTTTTTGTGTGCCCAAATTAGATAAACATGAATTAGCAAGGTGATTATCTCTGTATGCTGTTTTTACATACGCTTCACATGCACAATTTAAACAGTCATGATAGTTCAACAGCTACAACACACACAAATGCTCCAGAAATAACAGCAGTCTTTCCAGTGTGGTAATTTTTTTCTTCTAAATGGGCTCTGCATATATTTTCGAAGAGGGATTTGTGTCTATGCACCAGTGGCTCTCAATCTTTTTAGATGCAAGGCACCCCTGTATAGACTCATGGCACTGCTCAGAAAATGCCAGCTCTTAGTTTTCACTTTTTTTTTTTTGACTACATAAAAATAATACAGCAATTCTTTGGTCACAAAGAACTCAGAAAAATAACAGAGCAATTCTTGTGTTGGAAAAAAACTCAGAAAGACCACAACAGGTCAGAATATTTTTAATATTATGAATACCTATCTGAAATCTCTGGGTTTAACTTGTAAATCATGACCACAGCTCGAACATTGTGTGGTACCCTGCAGCACCTTTGAAAGGATCTTAAGCCATCCCAGGATGCCATGCACCCTGGATGAGAATCATTTCACTAAAGACATGACACAAGTAACAAATGAAACGTTTTGCTGCATGGCTAATCTCAAACGTTCGTTGAGGCAAAAGAACAAGCAAAAAGACTGCTTCTTGCAAAAGTATATACCAAGTCAGGCACTTTCTGTTTGCTACCACATCATCACATGCTGAACGCAACATTTGGGGTTAAGTAAGTAATACTGGAACATGAACATGCTGAAGTAAAAACTGCACTTAACCTCAAGGCTGCAAAAGGTTTTTGGTCTGGAGATGGGAGAGAATGGTGATCAAGATCCCATACATAACAAAAGGCTGCATAGAGACACCAGGAGAACTTAGAGCAAAGACAGCAGAGCAAGCACTGCAAGTATAGGTCAGGTAAAGTGAGGTCACCAGCTTTCCAGGAGTACTTAAAGGAATGGTATATTATTTAAGAGCACTTTTCATCCTACATAAAACCCCAGAGGAATTGCTTCATTTGCTGAAAGCTGCGAGATTGAATCTGGAGGTGGAAACGCACGGAACGAGTACTTGAAGACCCGAGGTTATCTTATCTACAAATAAATACATGTTAATAAATCCTCTGGGTATCATATAGGGCTGCTCCAGCAAGTGGCCATCAAGACTGCACAATATGTGGATCTGTGCTGAGGCTCGCTCCACCTCCCAGTGAAATCAGCTAGAGTATTCCAGCTGGGTCGGGTCTTCTGTCCTTAAAAATGGAATGGGTACACAAATCAGTATAGACTTTAGCAAAAAAATCCCCACCCCTTGCTCAGCCACACAGTGGGCAGAAAGACCTGGAAGGAATATTTCTTCCCACCTCTAAAAGCTTCCTATAAACTACTTTCTCCTTCTTAACTGACACTTAAAAAAAAAAAAAAAAGGG
>NW_017728997.1:14618604-14625401 GCF_001723915.1 Gavialis gangeticus | reverse complement strand
AAAAAAAAAAAAAAAAGGAGTCCAAAACAGGATTAACGGGGTGTGTCTATACATGCACTTTAATACACAGTAGACTATTTAACTGAGCATTAAAGTATCACATAAAAAACTGTGACATTACATAATGTGCAGTAAAATAGTCTACAGTACATTAAGAATCATGAAAAAGCATGCAAATGTGCTACTGTACATTAGCACAGTCTAATAGGCATTAATTTAGTACCTCACTTTGGAGATACTAAATTTAATGCACATTAGAAAAGGCGCATTAATGCACGTGTAGAGACACCCAGGCTTGCCACATCTGTTTTGATGATCTTCCATGAAAACTTCTGTTGTAAGACTTATGACAAGTAATTTTTGCTTTCTATGCATAGAGGCACGGACTGGGCTGATTTCTGATGGTTAACAAGAAATAATGACTCATCTCCTTTGCTATTTTCATCTATTTCTAAATAAGTTCAGAGGTCCGAGAAAACGGGACCCATTTCTGACCATGTGACGCAGATCTCTCTCACTGACTTCAATTGCCCTGATCCTTAATTTGCTGTGAAGTCCTCATCATAAAACAACTCACCTACAACTAGATCTCTGTAAAATAATGTCACAAGAGGAAGGTGTCACATGAAACACCTTCAATTTAATGCTGAGGTCCTGCCTACAGACGGCCGTAGTAACTTCATCTTACCTAACCATGCAAATTTTTTACAAAACAGCACCCTACCACACTTCTAAGCCCTAAGTGCAGTTATTTAAAACAGTCTTTTCACTGAGCAACAAATGTTGGAGGTATCTTCTCCACGGTATCCCTTCCCCCGTAGCCCGGAGCAAGGAATGCTATAAACCTAATGGACTTCCAACTGTGATAACCTCATCACACTCGTACAAAGCTCTGCATCTCCCGTGGCACTCCAATTTTCAGCAAGACAGAAGTCTTTTCACTACTAGTCCCTTAGCTGAGATGGCTTTTGCTCACAGACAAATCATCCTAGGCCTTGGCTTAATTGATTTATTAAACTGATCTGCTAAAAGGAACTGACCAATAAATGAGAAAAGTCACGAACAGCAGGTATAACCAGGGGGTAGGAGCATGCAGTCATGTAACCACATGGATTCACTTGTAAAATATAAGGAGAGGGTTACAACTGGCAGGACATCAAGTCCATTTAGGATTTCATACCCAATAGAGACTCATTTTCTTTACCTGCTATTAGTTTCTCCCATTTTTTATATTATATCAGTAATTGTGTATGCAAAGCATGGCTTATTTTCTTCTTGGGTGCTACTTTCAGCTTGCTGTATATATTATCCTTGATCGGAAATAAAATCAAGATGCTGCAAAAACTGAATCTAAGGAGGTTACAACAGGCAGGAAATCAAGATATATACGTTACACTCCATTTTGCCTCTTCAACAGGCAATTATTATATGAAGATGCTTACAACACTATTATGAAGATGCTTACATCACTATATAATATTTGCCTTTTCAATAGGCAACAATGGAGTGTAAGTCAGGGTTGCTTTAGTATCCTATTACATGAATATTATAATATACATTTCAGTTTCCCAGTGTTGTAAGCATCTTCATATCTATCTATCTATGTGTGTGTGTGTGCGCACACATGTATACACACACACACACACACACACACACACGTATATACATATACACATGTATATACACACATACGCATGTGTATGTGTGTACATACACATATATACACGTATCTATATCTATATATCTATCTATATCTATAGACAGACACACACACACACAAAGATGCTTACAACACTATGTAACAGGAAACTAAAACAACCCTGGCTTACACTCCGTTTCTACCTCTTGAATAGGCAAATATTATATAGTGATGTAACCATCTTCATATTAATGTTATAAGCATCTTCATATAATATTTGCCTATTGAAGAGGCAAAAATGGGGTGCAAGTCAAGGTTGTTTTAGTGTCCTATTATATGAATATTATAATATACATTTCAGTTTCCCAGTGTTGTAAGCATCTTGGTTAGCCGGCTCATAATTCACCAGCTTCTTTGCAGGGGACAGCAAATTATCATCATACTGATAATGTACATACATTTCTCTACTTACTTTATTGTTTTGTCAGCTGTATACAGATGGCAAGAACTCTACTTCCAGCAACTGTCAATACCAGCAATTTCACATGATGACAGGCTATGAAATGTTTTACTTTGCTGGCCCTGATCCAATAAGGCACTCTATATCAAATTTCCTAACCGAGAGCACTAATGTTTAGCCTAAATACCTTTTTGCCTCATTTTCCCCCCCATTACTTCTACTTATAACCTGCTTAAAACTTTCCAGAGCGTGTAGATTTTGACAGTATTCTGTTCTCGCAAAATCATTGTTAGATCAAGCCATATATCTACTCATTTCATTAGCTTCTTCTCAAGTCCCTTGATTTTAGTTCCGATTCGTTGAATACCTGTTGCCCTGTCAATGCCTTTCCCGTACTTGGGCGCCCAGAAAAACACAAGGTCTGTCCCGTGCTAGAATGGTATTATTGCTTAACTTCCATGTGCACGTATTGCTTTTATTCTGAGAAATATATACAGCTGTCTCTTGGGATCACCACTTCTCGCCGGTAAGAATTGAAATCAAATAGAGAGCAAACAAAACTCAACACTACCGCATGATGGGTTGATGGTCAATAGACCCAAGCCAGTGCTTATCCCACTTCACTCCTTAGTGAACAGATTTTATTAGCTCCTGTTGTTAGTGCTGGCCCGGAGAGGAGAAATATCTTTCCCCCTCTCTTATCTCAGTTTAGAAATGTTCCTAAGGCACTTGGGGCAACCGGCGTTGTGTTGGAGGTGTTGCAAAGACATCCCTACATAGAATGGGTCTCCCGGAGAAATGGAAAGCTACTTTTCTATGCTGTCACCTCACTAAAATGAATACTTCCCCTCAAATTTTCCTGAAAACATGAAATCATGGCTACACTTTAAAAAAAAATATGGAGATGGGATTCCTTTAATAGACCCATTTAGTGTCCGACTTGCAAGAGAACCATGGGATAATCAATGGAACAAGATGCATTTCCAGGACAAGGAACCTCGTGGCAGATAAAGCTTTATCAAAAAATAAACTTGAAAGTTAGATTCATGCATTTACTGCCAAAGCAGGAGACATTTATCCTTCAGTAGCTATTTCTAGTTCTCCAAACAACCGATGTAGATGAAGCAATTTAGCCAGATGGATGGCAGGCACAGAAAGCTTAAAAGGTACTCTCTGTGGGCCCAATCCTGCAGACATCAGCCTGCCAAATTACACAGCATACAGATAAGCACAATTTTTAACATTTGCAAGGCTGGGGCCTATGTGTGCCTATGTATTTAGGTTAGCTGTGTCTATCTACCGGGATAAGTGTAGGCATGCCATAGCGGTATATCCATGACCCAAGTAATCTATGACTTAGCCTTTAGCTCCAGCAGCAATCATGAAATCGTGGGCTCTGCAGGACCTCGGGAATACAACATTCACACGAACGTCACACCTGGGATGCTAGGGAAGATCATAAGCCAGATACAGCATACTTCCAACGCAGACTGGCTGGTGCACTAAATCATAGTTTGTGCCACCATAAGCCGCTATCCCATTAGCAGTTATCATTCAAACTACTAAGCCATAAAAGAAAAGAGCCAAGGAAATAATATTGTAAAGAAGTAGGAACTCAGTTGATTAGCCGGCGCTCGCCTCATTCAGATCACTTCATTCCTCAACGGAAAACGATACTATAAAATATTATCTACAGGATCGCTCGTGCCACTACGGCAGTTCATTTTGCTTTACACTTTCTAGACGGATGAGTCACATTAATTATTATTTTTCACTCTGACTGTTAAGCCACATTAGGCAGCTTTTAGAGGTGAAGAGGAAAACACAATTATTAATGCTTCTAAACATTCACTCAGGAAAAAATAGATGTAGGCAGCGGGGGGAAAAAAAACTTTGCTGACACAGTCATGAAAAACATTTTGGCCTTACATCTGTTATTCAGAAACTAGACTTCTCCCTACGCGGTAGCTTTGTTTTCATGGTAGCAACTCGCATTGAGCTAGGTCTATGTTCCAAATAAATATATTTTAAACCCACGTCATTAATGTCTATTTAGGAATGAATTACCTGTTCTCTAGGTTTTGTTTTTAAACAAATGGAGTTGTATTCCCCTCTTTAATTATATGGCAAAAAGCCAGACTGAACTGGGTTTTCCAACAACTCGTTCAGGGTTTTGCTATCTAAAAAGGTGGTTTAGATTTGATTCAAGCTCTACTAGTTTAGGGCCAGGGGAGGGCAAGCTCAGAGAGAAATCTGTGTCTATCTCAAAGCTATCCACTCTTCCCTGCCTGCTGTAGCTATTATTCAGAGGACTGAAGACACATGACCATTATGCAGAAAACTGAAGTTTATTTCCTGGATCGTTTTCCTCAATGGGGTTCTCATTTATTATTTAAAGTATCTAAAATGTGATCTTCCCTGGGGATCTTACGGGAGTTCGGTCTGCAGATGAATTTGCCCAACCTCTCTGACGGATTCAATTGCTCGGTGCTCATTGTGAACAGGGGTGGGGAACTGGGCTTTCAGTGCATAATGAATACAGCAGTAAATCAGGGGAGACTTAACTTGGGCTCAGCATATTTCTACACAGAGCATAAGTGCCCAGACGTAAACTTACGCTGGTTTCTTTCATTTGCACGGAGCTTTTAAAGTGTCGAACTTCCTGAAAGCTTTTCTTATTAGTAAGAGTCACTGGTTATCCCAGATCCAAGTCTCCAGTGCACGCATCAACATCGTTCAGCACAAATGCTTCAGTTAATGGTGTCAGTTGTGACTTTTGCTGATCACATATCAAATTATATGCTGTCCCTCTAGGAAAAATAAATGGCTTATCGGACTATTCCCCACTCAACGTGTGTGTGTGTGTGTGTGTGTGTATATCCCATTGGTGTCGATGGGGTTATTTGTTTAGATGGGAGTAGACACCTATCATGCACAAGTGCTGGAAATCTGTACAGGCTTTCTTAAAGTGCTGTTTCATGGGCCCTTCCTCATGCTCCTGTTCTACCTGGAAGTGGCGGCAGCAAATTTATTAAGTTTTGTTTT
This sequence comes from Gavialis gangeticus, assembly GCF_001723915.1. Lineage (NCBI taxonomy): Eukaryota > Metazoa > Chordata > Crocodylia > Gavialidae > Gavialis > Gavialis gangeticus. Next base: position 14,620,257 of record NW_017728997.1, on the reverse strand, counting down.
GAATTTACAAAAGAAAGAAATGAATTCACTTGGGCCAGTATAAATCCCAAACAGATCATGTCCTCAAATCCTCAAGTTCGGGGGCTGTTTTAAAATATGGAAATGATAAAATAACTATTTGCTCGGCTTTGCAGCATTTTCTAACACCCTTCTTGAACCGAATCTTGAACTGTGCCTAATTAATGCACAATTCAAAGCATGCTGATTTCTTTTACACACTGCATATTAAAAAGGGACTGCCATCTCCTGCTGTGAATGAGAGGCTTCCCAGAGACCTGAAATAAAAGTTCAGACCTACCACCTTACAGCCATGACCCACTCAGTCTACTCAAATCTGGAAATCCCCGGCACCCCTCCATTCTTCAGTCAGTACATTATGAAAATAATCATCTCCCAGCCCACAATGCTCAGGGTACCAGCATAGAACCACTGTCATTTTTGGTAATGTTTGAATATGCAATTTGTTACACATATTTCCAATAAACAGGGTCTTTAGTATACTCTGCATAGCAAAGTAAGCTAAGACCCCTGCAGTAAGTTGCTTTTCAGACACCCGAGACATAGAGCTGCCTTTTGGTTTTCTACCAGCTCCCTCCACTTTTAAAGCATGTAAGCATTTAGGTGTTACTACAGAGGAACGCTCTGGAGTTTTACTTCTCTCAGTTTAGACCAGGGGTGGGCAAAATACAGCCCACAGGCTGGATCTGGCCTGCAGTGGGTCTTGTCCAGGCCACGGCAGATCCCTCGGTCCCTTGGCCCAGGCGCCGTCCAGCCACAGTGTGTATTGCCACCCCCTGGGCACACAGCGGGGCTGGGGCAGCTCCACAGCTGGACTGCTGTTCTAGACAGCCCAGGTGACAGGTGTCTCCTTCCGGCTGCCACTGCCACTGGCCCGGGTCCCCGCTGGTATGCTGGGCAGTGTGAGCAACCTCTGGCAGTGGCGGCAGCCGGAAGGAGCTGCCTGAAACCTGGGCTGCCTAGAAAGGCAATCCTGCCACGGAGCCATCCCAGCCCCGCTGCGTGCCCAGAGGGTGGCAGGATGCGCTGGGCCCGGGCTGGGCCTGATCCGCTCCGATGGGGGCGAGTCTGGAGCAAGTGCGGGGCATGATGGGGCTGCCCGCTGTTAGCAGTGGTGGGGAGGCACCACAGGATGTGCCGGCTCCAGGCTGTTGTGGGGCGGGTGCTGACCAGCTCAAGGGAGCACGTGTGGGGGGCTCCCATGCACACAATCCCTCTGCCACAAACCCCACCCTCCCCCACACACAATCATGCATACCACAAACCCCACATTCACCCACACCCTCCCCCTCACACCCCACAATATACTTTATTTTGATCTATTTTGTGATCACCTCTATATACACTATGCAAACGCATGTAAATAAGGATAAAAATATTTTTTGAAATAAAAGGTTATAATAGATATTTGGGTTTTAGTATATGATTTTGTTTTTTCCCCCAGTTCCAAGGTGGCAAACCTCTTTTCCCAAAAGTACTCTCAGGGGCAAGGGGAGGGACTTTTGATCCCAAGATGGCAACCAGGCGACTACTCTTGTGGCCCTCACAGCTCACAAAACCCTCCAGCCGAAATAATTGCCCACCTTGCTATAGTACTTTTGAGTGCCAAGTAAATTATCTGTAAGTAGCTTCCTC
>NW_017728997.1:14613258-14613604 GCF_001723915.1 Gavialis gangeticus | reverse complement strand
CACATCTCACCATACACACACCCACAACCCTCCCCACACACACCCCACACATCCCCAACCACCCTCCCCCTCCACACGCTCTACAAACCCCATACCCATCCAGACACACACCCACACATCCCCACAAAACTCCCATACCTACCCACCCATATCCACATCCCCTCCATACACACACATCCCCACATCCCACATACACACAAATCTCCACATTGATAGGTGGGGCACCTATCAACGGGCAGGGCTACCCTTGCGGGCCTCGACAGCTTGCCAACCCCATTAAGTGGCTCTCCAGCCAAAATAATTGCCCACCCCTGCCTTAGATACATACATTAGGAACATGAAGGGA
>NW_017728997.1:14611517-14612895 GCF_001723915.1 Gavialis gangeticus | reverse complement strand
CATGAAGGGAGAGGAAACTAGCAGCTTGCAGGTCAAAGTGTGACAGGGAATGTCTTCTTTTTCTGCAATGGAAGCTGCTGTATATAATCTGAGTTACCTACGTCTGAAAGCCAGCTCGATTGACATGCTGAAACGCCTGCTCTATCTGCAAGGATTAACGTGTTGCGTCTCTAGCTGTGGGTTAACAGCGAGGTTAAGACTGCACAGGAAAACACCCAAGTTACAAACTTCACTAAGAAAAATCTTAACCTATCTGAGCAACTCCTTTGGCAAAGTGAAGCTCCATCCTCAATGCAGTTGTATTGCTGACTTCACACGTATGCCTCTCCTTCAACTTCCTGAGCTCTCCAGCTTCTCAGATGGCATCCAGCTGGTTTGGTGTGATATCCATATCTATGGCTCACTCATTTCAATCACAGCTGAACCCAAGAGGCATAGGGGGCACATCTACACCAGTCGCTTACTGCACATTGGCTTAATAACACTGCATAGTAGTGTCATGGCAAAAACTGTGCTAAAAGCCTGCTGCGCGGTGTTATTAGGCTAATACGCAGTAAGCGTCACTAAATAACCGTGCGCCGGCACTACTGCGCAGTAACTTTAGGTACCGCACATTGAGTTAGTACTTTATTAAGGAAGTACCAAACTAAATGCGCAGTATCTAAGGTGCATTAATAAACGTGTAGACACGCCCTGGGAGTTGGTCATGGGGCAGCAGAGCACTCATTTCTCTGGTTGAATTCCCAGCCCCCACAGCTTTTATTAAGCCCCATTTAAAAGGCCTCCTGACCTTCCTGTCCCCTCCTCAAGCATCTCCAAGACAGAAAACAGACTCGGCAATAAGCAATTATCTTTCTCACCGTACAAATGTACACAGCTCAGAATGTTTCATCTTTCCAGCTGAATGGGGAGGGCGAAGGGGGGGAAGGCAAGACATCACAAGTTTTGCTGCTATAAATATACAAATAAGGAACAGTTATGTGGAGTATGAATATATCAGCCCTTCAAGGCTCTGTTATCTATTGCTTCTAATTATAGCGAACAACGTTGTAAACACCAGAGGTGATAATGAAGCATAGGCCAACTTGTCAAAACGCATACAGTGCACATTGCATCCATCACTTTGGTGCTTTGTCGGCATTAATTTTAACAACCGGCACCGTGTGGGTTGTAGCCTGACATCATCCGAGGCCTTCAGGGAACACAGTGGGGATAAAACTTGGCTGTAGAGGGAAAACCCCACTGAACACAAAGAATGCTTTAAGAAACGTCAGGCTTGTGACAAACTGCTAAACCTCAGGGATTTCTAGGTTAATGCCAAACTGCTGCCTTTAATTTATGTTCTTGCAATTAAGTGGTGGGGGGGGAGGGGGAGGGC
>NW_017728997.1:14585091-14611196 GCF_001723915.1 Gavialis gangeticus | reverse complement strand
GAAAGGGGAATCTCAAAGGACGACAACTGCAAAGAGCAGATCTCTCACGTATACATCAGTTATGAAAACTGTGCCTTGTACTTGAGCCTGATTAATTATGCATGCAGGATTTTTACAATTAAATTATTCACTCGTTAAATATGTATTTTAAAATGTTTGATGGACTATAATAGATCCCGAGAAGTTATTCCTGCCCACAGCTACACACACCGTACATTTTGGCACACTTGCTATATGCTGAACACCTGCATGTCCTCATTGCAAATTCCTCGAGGTTCATACACTATTGATCTTTTCACAGCCCCTGCAGCCTCAAAATGCAGAGATGCTAACTGTAGATGCTTAACAAATTTTAATTGACCAAGACTGGTAACAAGGTTTCCAAACAGAAAAAAAGAATATTTAATGCCTTATGCTCAAACACAGAAGGCAACCTTTAGGCGCTCTGCTGTCTAGTAGCATGCAAAGCTTAAATTAAACATCAGGTTTATGGAGCTGAAGCCTGAAGAAGCTGGTTGATCATTATTATTGCTTGGGACGTCTATAACTACTTAAAAACTGATTGCACACATCTGTTACAACTGGATGGAATATGCATACTGCTGCAAGCCAAGTTTGAATTTGAGTGCATTTTTATATGCAAGTTTTAGGACACTGAAAATACAGGGTTATAATAGAAATGGCTGACCTGATTCAACCACTGAGGTGCAACCTCGCTACTCTAATTATGTACAGTTGGAGACCATAAACACTGCTGCAAAATGGAGGACTCTGTCGATAATCCATTTTCCTATTAACAACAGCAGACGTCAGCCAAGGGTTCAGCAAATTCCAGCAAATAAATTGAGTTGCAAAGCCAGGAAGGGGACCATCTCAGAGGGTCCAATTACAATCTCTAAAAGTTGCTCAACACATTATTATTTTTATTATTTATTTTACTGCCATAGACCTAAAGGACCCAATCGGGACTTGTGTTAAAGGGACACCTAGAAATTACACTTTGAAAGGCATGAAAACAATAAAGATAATGGCCACGATTTTAGTATGCAATTAGTGACTTTAGAGGCACACTTTAATAGATCATAAAGGGGTTCAATGTCCAAAAGAGATGAAAACTGGGATGTTTGAAGTCACTGGTCATGTAAAATATTGTTATAACTGGCTGAAGACCTGATATACCCCTTGCAAAAATTACCTATTTTTTCTTATGACTAAGAAAGCAACATAAGGACTTTCTCATTTTTAATTTGTTTTGGGGGGGTTCCTTCCTTCCTTCCAGAAATCAGCTTTCAAGGCTGCAGGGTATTCATCCATCAAAGGAAAAAAAAATGTAATTTTCAACACCACCACCACCACAAAAAACTAAGTTTTTAAAAACAATGTTCTTGGCACAATGGAAATTTCCAAATGAAAAACTTGGGCCAGTTTTAACTGCCATTAACACATGCATAATGGATTTTAATAAGCTTTAGAAATCACTCTCAAAATTCATGATTATATTCACTTTGCAAAGTAAATTCCAAATTGACGGCAATGCCAATTTGTTATTAATCTTTGTAGATTAGGGAAATGCAAACAATTTATGCGCAGATGAGTTTGGAATTTGCAAAACAAAATACATGGGTCAATATTTAATTGATGTCAACCCATGAAAGGTAATATTTGTGCGGCACTGGTCATTATGGAACTAACCTTTATAACTGTTACCCCAAAGACAATGACTGTACAGAGCCCAGGGACGCGTCACCCTTTCACGGACAGAAAACCCATAGATGAGGCAAGATAACAAGATAAATGGACCAGATTTAGTTCCCGACAGCTGTCCTATTGCATCTCTCACAGACTGCTTTCTTGGATCACGGTTACATGCTGGGCTCTGATACCGTGCACACATTCATTTGAACCCGGTCTTCTACAGTATTAGTAAAGACCATCAGCATGGAGCTGAAGTTGGATGGGAATACATGAACCAGAATAACAAACAAAGCAAAGGCAAAGTCTAGCCTAGGGCATTTAACGGCAAAGCTCCCATGGAGCCGGGAATATCCTCTGCAAGCTCCAAGGAGCAAAATCGCACTGCAGGATACTTGGGTTTCTGTTGACGGGAGTCTCCAGTGCAAGCAAGGAGTGAGGACTGCATCCCTAAAGGGAAGTGTGCAATCTGCATGCTTTTATTGTAGCCTTGCCTCTCCAATAAATTACCGAGTTCAAAGCAGTGCATTGTTGGAGAGCTGGAGCTGGTGCGTATTCATGGCCAAAACTCCTCGCGGACACCCGGGCCACCTGTCAGACTAACAGGCACCAGCCCGTCAGGGTGCTTTCAGGCCACCTTTAGCCATGAGCCAGTCTGAAAGGCTGTGACCCTGGTGTAACCCAGAGCCCTTCCAGCTCTTTCCATTTAATTATTCTGCGCCATGTGACAAGTCAGAAAAGTAATACGGTATCTGGTTGGCTTCCCGTTTGGTCCAAAAAAATTTTTACATATAATACTGCAAGTGCCCCTGGGGGGGGAAGTTAATGGAATTAAAATAAATCTATACTCTTTGCCCACGTCACCCTTACGTAATCAAAGTCAACTGTGGATTTGCAACTTCTACTCCCATCTCCAGAGGCTAATCAGATGTTTAAAAAAAAAAATCCTAGGTTACTGAGTTGATTTCTACGGGAAAATAATAATAATAGAAAAGCTTTTAACTCATCAAGTTCTGGTCATGAAGCAAATGTTTTCCAGTCCAGAAAGCAATCTCTGCACTTCGGTCTTTACAAAGTACCGACACGGGAGGCAACGAGAAAATCCATAAAGCAGGAGTTTGCTTGGAAATGAATGAACGGATCTGGTGAGGAAAAGCAACAGCCACGTGAGTGTGGGAAATAATCCATCTAAGAGTGGCATCATTTAAAAGTTTGGCATCTGCTTTGATCAGCTAGAGTAAAACCTTAACCAAGCTCCTAATATAGAGAGCTCTAATAATTAATTAAGATCACACCGTTGAAAACCTCCTACCTGAAACCACACTTCCCCCACCTCTTTGAGCCTAGGGGCTGCATGACCAGGTGTATCATTACCAGTTATGTCACTTTGCTCCTCCCACGAGTCCACAAAGCAGGTTGCTTTGTTCAAGGAAAGCCTGCTGTTCCAGCTGTGTTAAAAGGTGCTGACATTTTTTTGCATTTGCATGGCTTAAAATGGCTGAAGCAGCTCAGGTCTCCTAGAAGTGGCTATGCAGAAATAATGGAGCATCAGAGAAGTGTCTATTTCCTGGTTCTATATCATTTTAAATTTAACAAAGCCAATGTAATTAGCCCCACGAGCCCACCTCCAGGAACAGCTTCAGCTCCTAGTAGGAACATAGTATATACTATGCAGTAATTATGCTTCCAAGCTGTTGGGGCTTCCTTATCTGCATGCAAATTAGTTCATATGCTATACATCTGCTATAATGACAGCATTAAAGCAAGAATTTTATAATGAATCCATCCTCTTTATGGCAACATAGTACAATTACTTTATTAGCATACTGTGTATCTATCTATCTATGCTTGTAATTGCTCCCAAGCAGAAAACAGAGTAGCCAGAATGCAATCTTCCCATATGCCCAAGCCCTGAACTTTCCCCTTCCTGGTCGATCTTTAAATAAATATGTGCACAAGAAAGTGAATGTCTAAAAAACCCACTTTATAATCCCATTCCTTCATTGTTCCAGGGGAAGTACTGCACCAAATGCCGTTAAGCACGACTAGGTGAATAAATATTCCCATAATGCACCAAAGGTTAGGAGATGAAACAGTAATAATCAAATCAGCAGCTGTTTGCTCCCAGCCTTGACATCAATCATCAACTGCTGTTGACTAGCTACTGTGAGCACCAGAGCCAAATGGAAGGGAAGGGAGGAGGGGAAGGGAAGTGTATTCAGGCTGCAAGCCCACCCGGAAACCGAAGAAACAAAAGCAAAATTATTTTTAAGTTGGGTGGGGGGAGAGGAAGAAATCAATGAATGGGCACTTAAATCCTGGCAACTTGCTCTGATTGCCGCTTTGGAAAGGCAGGCTAATGCCGCCCTCACAATTGTTGGATTTTTCTTTTTCTGAGTTATCTCAGTTGGCTGGTCCAGCATGCCAATGCAATATCGTAAATCTAGTCTCCCACCCCGCCCCCTCCTTTGCTGCTTCCGTGCTGTAGCACCCGGGGAGCAGCATCCTCTACTTTCTCCAACGTGCAGCGGCGTTTCACAACGCATCAGCACCGCGAGAGGTAAATCTGCCTTCGGTTCTCTCCTGCTGCAAACACGAGCGGAGGGAAACTTGGTGGTTTCTGGGTGACGTTCCCTTTTGCCCATCTGGTTTCCAAGTGAATTATGCAATTCTCTACAAAAGCTTATTTACAGTAATTAACCTCTAAAATAAAATCAATACAGGGCTTGATTAATGACCCCGGGCATGTTTTATGGATTCTTTTTTTTTCCATTGCTTTTTCAAGAATAGCTCTGCAGCTTTACATGTTTATTGCACGCATACAGGAGAAAATTAGGGATGGCCTGAAGCATTAAAACAAAGGTGCAGCCGTTTCTCAAGTGAGGGCTCTATTCTTGCCATTCATGTTTAAATGCCTCCAGCTCTCATAGCCACATTTTCACATCATCAAGCTATTTCTGAGGGGGCTGTCCAAGGATTTGAACCCATGGCCTTGAAACCATAAGCGGACGCTTATCTTGTTGGGGTGATCTGACCTGGGCAGGGGGCTGGATCCGACGATCTCGCGAGATCCCTTCCAGCCCTAATGTTTATGATATCTATGAAATCTGTAAGTAAAAATCCTACCCTGGAAATAACAAACCAGCTACCCAAAGCAATGAAGGGTCATTCCTATTGCTGAGTGAATCTCAAAGGGTCTGGAAGTTTGATTCATTTAAACCCTCCAAATTCTTACAATTTTGCACCTTCTCCAAACTGGCTAATTCTAGAGAACGGGTGCAGGAACCTCATAAGAGTCCCCAAAAAGCTTCATGCTTTCTAGTGATGTTTCTAGTATCCTCTACCTGAGCTTAGAGGAAGCACTTTTCATTTTACAATCATAAAACTATTGGCAAACATGCCTCTGAGCTGCTAACCAATAGGTCAGAATTATTCTTCTGGACAGAGATGGGTAAACTGAGAAAAAGAGTGGCTAAAAGTGCATATTCCCTGAAGGTCTAGGAAGAAAGCAATGGCAGGTGCATCAGCAGATCCTAGGAGTCCCAAATGAAGTTACGTTCAATTCTTCAAATGAGTTAATCCATCACTCATTGCTGTGACCCATCTCAAGTCTAAACCCAATGGCGTGGGTACTGGGGAGCAAATTTTCCAGCCCCATTTCCCTGACTTTGCTTAATAACAGGCCTTAAATATTTTGCAGGACCTGATGATAGAGCAGTTAAGGTGTCCAAGCTCTGTTCCAGACTCATACCAAACACAGCCCCGCGAATTCACTCAGCTGTAAATGGTTTCCTCGTCTTTCAGGCTGGGAAGTCAAAGGCAGCTGGGTGTGATGCTGGCCAAAAGGACTCCCATGTGTGCACTTGGCAATAGAAACCGGTCTGCCTTAGCCATGCTAGACCAATGGGCATTAGGCTTGACAGGACTTGACTCAAACATATGGCAACAGACAGACTCAAAAAACCCTCCAAACCTAACCAGCTTTGAACGCAGTCTGTGTCTGATTTCAAAAGGGTCTAGCTGGATTACAATTAGACTAGGAAGGCAAGGGAAGCCTGGCACGGTCCAAACAGAAAACATCCAAGTCGGCTGGCTTCGGAGTATATCTTTTGATCTCAAATTGTGTTGTAATATCTCTCAGCAAACCACTGTGCACCGATGCACCAACTAATTATTAAGCAAAACCTGACATCAGGGCACATGAAACAAGAAATGAAAGCATATATAGGGAAAGGATGGAATTAGATCCCCCATTTTACAAAGGTTTCCACCAATGCAGCCTATAGCCATTTAGTTTTCAGTAAAAGGCTGCGATTAGTTTATTAGAGGGATTATATGAAGCGACAGCAGTAGACTCACAATGCACCTGACAAGATCTGGCAAGAAGCACGGGTCTGTGCAGACTATTGGGAGCAGACAGCATAGAAAGGTTGGACTGGAGATATGACGAAGAAGTAGTAGACTCACTGATCCAGGACGTGAGTTCGAGTCCTATGGGCCAATGGGAAAGGAAGGTGAGAACCAACCTTGGGTTCCTCTGGAGGAAAAATATCAGGATATTCTACAAACTCTCCCACGACTGCTCCATAACGCTGCCCTAAAAAACTAATGCAAGACTTGTGAAAAAGTTCAGCTCATGTTTGGATTCAAAGATGGATTTTCCAAAGCACTGGTAACGTTCGTTGGGTTCAACAGACAGTCATGCACGAATGAGAAGAACTAAACACGAACTTTTATTGTATTGTGGTGCTGTGGACCAGCCTCTATAGCCCCTTGCCCCGAACTAACCAACTACTCCAAGGGACCATGTCTCAAATCCTAATTTCTTCAGTTTTTTTAACTGTGGGAGCATCTCTAAATTACAACTTCCATCACTATGGCATTCACAGGACTTTGCTGCACATATTCCATTTGTGCCCTAAATTCATGTAGGCATTGCTGAAAATCCTGCTTCCCTAAACGAAGCATCTGCAGAACGCTTACAAGCCAACAGCTTGCCTGTTGTGCTCCAAAAATCTGGCTGTTTTTAGAAGGTGTCCAAACAGAGGCGAAGCGATGTTGAAAATAGGAGCGTGTATTTCATTAAATAACCCTCCTAACTAGCATGCTGAAAAGACATCAATTTTAGGCCCCAGGTGATAGCTTTGTTGGTGACTGGGGCCATTATCCCCCCCTGAGCACGGCATAATGAAAATATTACAATAATTAACAGAAAAGCAGGAAAGCAATCCCAGGCTTAGAGAGCAATAGCTGTGCATCCAAAGAGTGAGGCTTGACACTAGCCTCAGCAAGTTCATTGAGGTTTTACTCTTCTCTACCATTGCACCAACCATAAAAATTAAAGTAGTGTGTACCCGCAAGCAACACCTTCCATTAGTGTCCATCATCAAGACACTCCATCTCCGGGGCCTAGAAACCTAGAGTGTGTCCTTTTAAGACCAGAGCAGCCAGTGAGTTGACGGGCAGCTTCTCCCATCGAATAAAGAAACAGCCACCTCCACTATAAAGGTTTCATTTTGCTGCTTTTCAAGTGCACTTCGTGAGAGTTTGTAAGAAAGAAAACAGCTCCATAGGCACAGCAAAGGCTGTTAGGCTGGAAAATCATTCTGCTTTGTCCTTTGTTTCGTGTCAAACACGGTTGTATTTGGAGCAGTCCAGCAAGCCTGTATTACATGCACACGTACACCAATCAAGAGACCTTTTAGGACTCTCAGAAAAGGGACTGGCTCACGTACTACCAGCGTTGTCTGGAGGCATGCACTTATGTGGCCGGAAGAACACTTGGTTTGACTATGAGCCCTGTCATGGATTCACTTCTCATACTGACAGGGTGTGTCTACACAAGACACTAGCTGCGCAGTAGGGTACAGGGCAAAAACCATCCTAACACGCTACTGAACAGTATTAGGCTACTGCATAGTTAGTGCCAGTAAAAGGCCACGCGCCAGCGCTGCGGTGCGGTAGCATCAGTTACTGTGCACTGATTTAGTGCTTAGTTATACAAGTGCTACACTTAATGCGCAGTAACTATGGCGCATTAATGAACATGTAAACATGCCAGCTATTGGCTGATTTTCCACATGTACAACTCCAGGGACAGCCAACAGAAGAGGACTTTCCTTCACAAGTCTTTCTGGAGGCGTCCTCTCCATCTTTCAAGATGCCTGGAGGTCCTTGGGTGAAAAATACCTGCAGTATCAATAGCCAACAGTGCACTAGACTATTTCCAGTTTTTGGCAGTGGGTGTCCATCCATGGACCAGCAACTTCCATCCACTGGGCCCCAGTTGCCTCACCTCTACAGTGGGGATAATGATACTTACTTTATTTGTAAGCACTTGCAAGGTCTCCTGATGAAAAGCCCCATAGCAGAACTGCATCGTTACAACAAGACAAGGTTATCTTTTCTTGTAACATTAAATGTGTGCAGCACTGTAATGTTCGTTTCACCCTTGTACACCCGCATGATATTTATTGTACTAATGCTCCAAGGTGACTGTGTTCCTCTCCTGAAGGCATAAATTTTAATCATTTTGCCAGAAGCCACAGATCAGGCTTCTCCTTGACAGCTAGCAGCATTGCCTTTCTTAGATGCAAAATGAGGATCGATGCAAACTGTCCTGTGCATGTTGGCATGGTTTCACTACGAAGGCGTAAGGTGTGGTAGGCTATGTCGGCATGTGATGTCCATAGGGAACAGCACAGGTGCTGAAACTCAAGCGTGCACTTCAGTGCTCTTTCAGAGCAAGCCTTACACGAACTTCTGGAAAACTGTATGGTACTGCCAACCTCCAGAGATGGAAATACCAATCAGCCCACCCCCCCAGTATTATGGAATGCCTTTAAAAATAATTGGGTTTGGGTGCTGTGGACTTTGCAACAACTCCAGCCAAACCTCAGCGTGTGCATTAGTGACAGCTGGTGTGATGTTATTGTTGCCTGCACCTCTGGATTCCCGGAGGGAAGCTATTTTGGCACCTTTGTGCTGTAGGTGCTCTCCCCACCTCCACGTCTACCCCCAGCAGTGAATGCTGCTCCCTAGCTCCCAAATCAATCTTGCTCCTTGTGTATCCACATTAGTTCTTTCTCCGTCAAGTCTGCTTTCCGCCAGTCTCAGTAACCACTCAGCCCCCAACGCTTTTGACTCTCAGTTCAGTCCCTAGCTGTATTCCCCCACATCTGCCACATCAGTGCTTCCTTCCTGCTTTTGATGCAAGCTGGCTCCATCTTCCACCCCAGGACAGGTCCTGCCTTGCCTTGACCTCACATTAGGTTGCACCCTGGTTCTGGGCTAGCCTGGCAGTCATGGCATGTTGAGGGGACAAGGGCAAGCTGTGACCACAGTTTTATTCTTGCTGTGCAGCATGGGTGCACAGCACGTTTAAATCTGCTGAAGGTGACCAGGGATTTGCAAAAAAGTCTGACCAGTCCAGCTAGTAGAGATCGAATTTGGCATCTCCCAACCTTTCCCAAAGGTGATACCTTCTTCTGCCTTCCTTTTAACCCTGCTGGTCATTGTCCACCACCTCACTTGTGGTGGGGTCAGCATTTATTAACATTTCACCAAAAGTGATATCATCTTGGAAGGCACCTACCACGGACAACAGCTGACCTGTTTTTCAGGCATGGCTATGTGAAAGAGCAGGTTTCTCTACATTTCTGTCAACCAACAGAAATGACAGTATAGCTGAGATTTATGTTCAGCATCTGAAATGACCCACACGCAAGCATCAAAGTATGAGCGGGAGAACAAGCAAGCACCCATCCACGCATGCCTGAATTTTGGTTTTGGGATTGTATTTCTCGGGCCCACAGTAGGTCGGACTACTGCAAAGGTATCTATTTAGAGGTAATGCAATGGCTTAGCTATTCCATGGCTCCCTGTGAGAGGTGATTAGTCTAGTAATTCACAGCATCAGTCACACAAAAGAACCACGTGCCGATTCCCTAGGCAAGAGGAGGAGGTGCATCCTGTTGCACTGCAATTACAAAAAGGAAAAATCGCCAAGGGTGAAGAGGTGGGGGAAGCCCTACTCTCCCTCCAGCACAAGGAGTGGGAATGCCATGGTGCAACAGTCCTTCATATCTTTAATTTTGCTGCTTGTGAGATTTCAGCTTGACGCTGGGTAACTTCAATGGACCAGGAGCCTGAATGTGCGCACAATGACAGAAGGCCAGAGGGGATCCTATGCGTTCCTCCGACCAGATTTGAAGGGACCTTAAAACGCCAATTAGTATGAAACAAGACAAAGACTACACGCTCTCTTCTTAATGGTCTCAATTATCCCCCTGTCATGAATTGCTATTCTGTATGAGATAGTGTGTGCTAACACTTTAATCCATCCATCCACAACTTGTAGTTCCTCACCCTTTTGATTTATAAATTAGTCTTTTTGTCACTAGTAGGACTGCTATCACCCAGTGTTTATCTGGCAAAGGCATCAGCTACTTCATTATCCCCCTTCAAACCCGGCTTTACAATTCTCCTTTTCAGAGATACCTAAAAACAAAAAAAAACACCTTGACATCAGGTGGGCTGTTGGCATGCTGAAACCACTGTCTACCAAGTGGCCCTAAGTTTTCCACGTCTCCCACATCAGTCTGTATCCACCTGGTGCTTCTTGCGTTATATTTTGACTTGCGAGCTCTTTGAAGCAGGGGCCATCTTCTTGGTCCGTGGCTCTGGGCCATTACGGCTGCAGTATAAGTACTGGCAATAATATAACAGGTCGAAGAAGACTTAATGGACTGCCGTCCAGTATGCACAAGATGTTATACTTTGGCCTACTTCACTTATAATGGAAATGACCTAAAGCCAAGGCCTGCTCTTACAGGTAACCCTTATTCACCCATGCCAGACAGGTCATCCCCAGCAGGTGCTACCAGACCTCTTGATAGTTATTGCTTGGTCTAAATTATTACAGAAAATCACTCAGGCAGATTTCAATTTTAATACGTATACGAGCATTGGATTGAATTTTTGTTCGGATTCAACCGTAAAGCAAGGCAGACTTTAAGAGGGAGCAGAATGATGCCCGTCTTGAAGCTCTGATATTGGGTCCCCTTCAAGACAAGAGGCAAGTATCCCTAAGCAAAGATGCCTGTATAGAGATCCCATGTCTTTAAGGCTCATAAGAAATTCTGCAAACTCAACGTCGTTGCATCTTTATAGCCAGAAGAGCTCAAACTGGTGCAAGGTGAATCCCTCTCATGCTACCAGCTTCACAGGCCAGGGTGGCTGGGAAGGGAAGAGGAAACAGGTGGCAGGTTGCATGAAAGCATTCAGGGGCTCACAATATTAGGATAAGCCCCAAAGGAGATGGATCCACAAGCAAAAGCAGCAGACAAACTCCAAAGTCAATAATAAATTGCTTTCTCATAGCTATCGCTTTTAGTCACGTAGCCCACACGTATCTACACCATTAGTATATTATAGGAGATGTTATTATATACAACCCCCCTCCCCACACCATTCCTTCCCCTTTCATTGAGTCCAAAAAACAACGCTGCATCCTCTTAATCCTTACTCATCGTGTTAGCATTTATTATTGAATTCAGTTGGCTGCAGTGAGCATGGGACTCAGCTTGGTTTTCACTGTGGCACTCAAAAGCACTTATCTTTGGATGCGCTGTAGTCACTTCAGCCTCCCAAAGGTTGCAGACATCACGCAAATCCAGGAGGAAAGCCAATGACTGTGTTAGCACAAGGGACAAAGTGTTCATTCTCCACTAAAAAGATGAAGCAGACAAAGCAAAAAAAATCCAAGGGATTTTGTGACGTTCATGGGAACTCAAAAATTTGAGCACTATGCAGGTAGAGTCAACTGCACCCTCAACTTTTAAGCAATGTCTTTAAAGACTCCAATGCTACGATCCCATTAGTGTGTGGGTCCCAGAAAACCTTCAAAGCAAGGCAATATATGAAGGCTGGGGTGCTCAAAAGAGTTTTGGTGCCCAGCTCTCGTTACACTCAGCTTCATTTGCAATTCCACTTTTCTGAGCACTTAATTCCCTTTGGCTCCAAACAATCCCAACCTAGGCAGGTAGGTTAGAAAGGGACCAAAAGCTTCAATCTGCTTCTCAGCCTGTCTTTTCTAATCCGGATCAAAAACTCTTCATGGCAGAAAACTATTCCTACGTGTCTGTACAGTGCCTAAGACGACGGATTTCCAGTCCTAGTTTGACATGCCATCCTCTTCTGACTTCCATGGACCCAGAGGGACAAACTTCCATCCACAACTCCCTCCATGCAAAGATTAAGTTTATGTCCGACCTATGGGGAATTTTAACCATCTTTAATTTTTCCTGAGTCAGATGAAGGGCGCGCGAGCCCAAAAGATTGCAGAAAAAGACAATTTTTTTTTTGCAATTTCTTAGTTGGTCTAATAAAAGGTATCATCTTTAAACCAAGAGTTGTAGATTTTTGCAGTCCTCTTCTGAAGACCCTTTACAGCCAAAAGACTAAAACTGCAGCTCCTGCAGCACAAAACAACATTTCAGCTTCATCGTAAGTGGGCTTTTCCACTATCAGCGAGTCCCCCTTGTCCTTTTTCCTTTTCTTTTCCATCTCTCCTCTCTCCCTAGCCCTTCTCTCTTTGGGGCTAAAGGGTGACCAACCTAATCAGAAAGTGGATTTCAGCATCAGACAGGTCTATCCTGAACTCTGCCACCTCTGATCTCTAGATACTTTACCTCATTTTACAGGATTCCAGCTGTTCTAAAGAAAAAAACCTGCCCATGTTGTCAATTAGATTATAACTTACATTCATAAGGAAATGAAGATGGTAATACTCAAAGATATGTTATAACCTGGTATCGTTTCCCACTGTTCTGCAATGCACACCTTGCCTAACAAGATCAACATAAAAATAATAAAAAAAATCCGAAAATATCAAACCGCTATAAATTTTCACAGTAGGATTAGCCACTTCCCCTTTGCTGTGCTTTGTGCAGTTTATATGGTTTCCTTTTTGGAGCAAATCATGTCTAGTTACTGTCTGCCTGCAGAAACAAAACCATCAGTAACATTTCCACAGGGTCATCTGAAATGGGTTTCTGATCATGCACGGGGCTAAAAGGTTCTCTTTTTACCTCTTTCCTGCAGCCAGCATTTAAACTTTATGGTCCTTGTGACACTATCAAAGGCATATGTGATTAATAATGAGGCTTGTAAAGAAACATGTGTTAAACATACAACTGCGTGTTTTTTATACATAAAGAACAGAGGAAGCCTTTCCAGACAGAGGAGCAGGTTACTTTAATATCTCTAGCAACCATCCTCGAGCGGCTTCGTGCCGGAAAGAACGGCCAGGGAGCTACAGCACCTTATTTTTCTTCAACAGATGAAATGTTAATAGGATCACCTGCCTCTCATACAGAGCTTTCCATCAGAAAAATCACAAAGCACTCGACAAAGGAGTGCTGCATCACCGTTGGCACGTTACAGATGACGATCTGCTCAACGTCACAGTAGCTCGATGACAACACCAGGAAAAAAAAAACACCCAGGTTTTCCAAGCTATGCTCTGCCCTCAAGAGAGATGTTAGGGATGGAGATGTCCAGATCCCCCAAACCTCTGCCCATTTTTTCTGACACCTGGGGTACAAAAATTGGAAAACTGAGGAACTTTCCAAAAATGTCACGCTGCCAGCTAACATCCGCACGAGCAGAATTATGTGGATAACAGTGAGCCTCATAAGCTCGTCCTCTCTCTGAACCGTCACAGCATTTTGCCATTTCTATTTGAGGGGTTGGGAAAATTTAAATGGTAAATCAATACATTTAAATGCTGGGATCATAGTGCCCAAAGAGGGACAACTGCAGCTTAAAGGAGAAAACAAAGACGTGAAATAAAAATACACCACGCCAGATGTGTTTGGGGAATGTCCTAAATATTGGGGAGAAACATAAAACAACCTAAAAAATATAAGACAATCCAAGGACTGCTGCAAGGCAACGAGGTCCATGCAATGCAGACTGCCTCGTGATCCTTGAAGTGGGGGGGACAACGTTCAGTACATGTTGTCCTGGCTAACCACACACTTCCCTCGATGTCTCTGTGCAGAGCTATAAAACTTGGCTGGCAAGTCAAGCTCTTTCAAAACGAAGCATGAATCACGGGGCATTTTCCAGCCTGCCACAGCTAGATGATGGCTATCCCTTCTGGCCTTCAAGGAGGTCTACACTGCATAGGTTGGAAGAAACATTCCTACTTTTAATTATGCTGAGCCTCTCTTCACAGCTGGCAAGCAAGGCATCTTGCCTTCCCTCATTTCTTAGAAGGAGCTTCAATGGTTGCATTATGGGAGTTGACAGTCCACAGTTCTGCCACAGACTTAGTGGACAGCCTTGGTCAAGGCTCCTTTGCTCTCCATTTCAGCATCCCCACCCAGAAAAACCATTGCAAAGATGAGCTATAATCACTATGAACTGGTCTGAGCAGGTTAAGTGCCCAGCCTGGTTTCTGAGACCTCCCAGCACCCCCAGACCTTATGGGCATCCAATGGCACTGTTAGTACTTGGCCCTACCAAGATATCAGGCTCTGCATTATTTAAGCTGAGCGAAACCATAGCAGAAGCAATACTCACACAACCCATTTCACCTTTACAAGCACTAACCTCGTTAACCCTCACAACATCGTCTCAAGGTAAAAATTCTTATCCCCATTTTACAGACAGATCAACCAAGTCGACTCAGGTCAACCAGGGGCTCAAAACACCACACCAAATCAAACTTTGTATCAGGTTTGTTACGTAAGCCTTGGGAAGAGACTCCATTCAGAGCGGCACTGAGCTGTTCACTTATAGCAAGTTTTAAATCCTCCTATTTCACAGCTCAGTAACTGAGTTTAGCCTCCAAATTCTACCCAATTTACTGTTCATCAGCAGACTGAATGTTTATATGACTTTAATTCTGAAATGACAACAGGGAAAGTCACTTTTACAAAGAAAATAGCTGCCCCCCCTCCCCCTGAGTGTTTTACCAATTCTGCCTGGCTTGTTTTGAGGTTGGCACCCTGTTAGCTACATGACCAAAGCCAGCACAAATTCAGACTGGCACTCTCCGAGCCACACACACACACATCAAAGTAGCTCAAAAACACAGGCCGTTTTGAAAAATGAGACAGGCTTCTTCTATTTCATCGTGTTATTTTTATTCCCTACCAAGGAAAGATGATGGATGTTACAAGATACACCGCTGGGATGTTGAGTAAGGGCAGGTCGCGACACTGAAGATTTTGAGAAACACAGAGCGAGGGAATAAAGCCTAGGACATCCCACTCTGTAATTTCAAGGCTATTTTTTGCAAAAAAGGGGCTAGGAATGTACTTAAGCTCAAATGCTTAGTGTTCACCAAAATGTAGAGGTTTCTCCCGGATCAGACTGAATTCTCTCTCTCTAAATATACGTACCGAATATTTCTGTCCATCTATCCACTTGACTCCACAGTACCTGCTCTCAGAGGGCAAGCATGCATGTTTTATACTGAGCTGGTATTTTTTAAGTTATTACACTACCCTCTTTTTAAAAAGTAAAATCCATTTTTCACACCTCACCTCTCCGAGACAACAAGGGGGAAATCCTCTAGGCGGCAGGTGGGATAACGTGGTGGAAAAACAAGGTTTTGAGAAAGGTGAGATGGGATGGAGGGTCACAACCAGCCTCCGATGGAAAACTACCTTACACCCCTAATTATGAAGTTACAGTCAAGGCTCTATATTTATTATAACACATTACTAACTCATTAAATCATAAAAGCTTCTTTGGGACTGTTAGAGATTATTATTTAAACTGCCATTTAGAAGCACACTGAGTCACAGCATGGATAATTCATTCCTGTGCTAGTAAAGTACTACATGGTGTGTACGTGTCTGCATGGACATATATTGAAAAGATATCTTGCTTGCACAGGCATAGTATTCTTTACCCACTTGAACTGGGAACCAGATTAATCCATTTTCAAAATGACGATTTCTTAATTTAGCAGAGGGCTAAATAGTGTTTAGACACATCCTTCATTTACTGGAGAACTGAAGTGTCCAGGACCGGACCTGAATCCCATTTTAGCACTGCTTGTACCCGACAGAGATGCAGTTATTAATAAACGCCGGGGATTCGGCTGTTTTGGGAGCACTCTGGACTTCAGTTTTGGAAGCAGGAGGCGGTGTCAGAGGTAACATCATTATAGCTTTCATGCTATTTAAAGTGCTGCTCATCTATTTATACCAAAAGACCTCTATCAGTTTTTATCAGTGGCTTAGTAAATACTAGGAGAAGTGGGTTCTTGCCCATAATATAATTATTCTTCAATACAAATAAATAACACTCCTGATGAAGTGGAATTGTTTCCATTATAAATCAATGACTGGAGCACCGGATCTGGGTAATACTGCTGGAAAAGCTCTTGTTTAAATTGACTGATATGCTGGGGACCTTTGATAGATCATAGGCAGCTTGAACTTTGTGTTCAATAACGAACTCTCTGGTTTGCTCTTAGATGCAATTTGCCACATGGCGCAGTGTGATAACATCGACTGCAATTTCATTCATCTATCTTGATTTCATAATTACTTGGCAGCACTTTTCAGTTTTTCCTTCCTGTTAAATATTGGTTTTTCAAAGCCATCCCAGGGAAAAAAAAAAAAAAAAAGAAGAAATTAAAATTTGGAACTAATTTTAATGAACTCATGGAAACAAGAGAAGCTGTGGCTTGGCAAAATGAATCACAGATCTAAGCAGAGCGCTGTGCTGAAGGCACGTATATATTTTATGCACAGCTCAACTGGTTTTGAGTAATTGGATCTAATTTGGCACTCGGCACAATCAGTTTGCAAACTTCAACCACTGAATTTTAAGCATCAGCCTGTGGATTATTAGCATTTGCATGCAGCGCCAAAGCCCTGATTCAGCAAAATATTTAAGCACGCGCTTAAATCTTCCAAAAATACACGCGACCACTTGAGATGGCATCACAAGTCACCGTCGAAGGAAGACACTCGCGGTCAGGGACGTGCCCACACACCATTAGCAACCTGAGGCTGGATCCCTCTCCCCTCATCAAGTCTATCCTCTCTGCTCAACTTGAAGGGGCTGGTACCTACATGTACATCAGCTGATTTCTCCACCATATACATACTGATCACATCTTTCT
Source organism: Gavialis gangeticus (assembly GCF_001723915.1). NCBI lineage: Eukaryota > Metazoa > Chordata > Crocodylia > Gavialidae > Gavialis > Gavialis gangeticus. The sequence continues at coordinate 14,594,353 of NW_017728997.1, read as the reverse complement.
CTTTCTCCCTCCGTGCTCACCACTCTCTCTTCCCCTCCCCATACATGTGGCCCAAGTCCCTACTTCCCCAACAGACCTGCTTGGCCATCCGTACCCTCCTTAGTCCCCTGGACGTGTTGCCAGGTGTTTCACTCCCATCTCTCTTCCCTCTCCTTCCTGAGTCGCTGGTTATCGCAGACCTTGATAGAGCATCTCTTGAATAGAGCTGGTTTAAATGTTTTTCTTTTTCCCCCATGAGAAAATACCAATGCAAGAAACTGGAACTTTTCACAGGAAGATGTCAAGTTTCAACAAACTTTTGTTACAAAAGGGTTTCTCCGAGAGGGAGACAGACACTCCTCCAACACGGCAATGGAGTACCTCACCTGACCCGTGGTAGGCCCATATAGGTTCAAGCTTTTCATCTGAATGCACCACTTTGACATCTCAGGTGGGTGCCCCTTGACCACCAAGCTATTGGACAGCAGTTTTCCTTGGGGAGGAAAAAAGCTTATGCTTGGTCTCTGCTTTGTCCCAAAGCTAAATGGGGAAAATCTTTGGAACTTCAAAACTTTTGCACAATGGGGAAACAGTCTTCCCATCCCACTCTACTTCCCATCGCTTCTCTTTGTGGGGGTCTCTCGGGGCAGGAGGGAAAATCTATTGGAAAACCACCAGTTTGGGGCCAGGAGATGGATGCACGCTTCATCCCCCCTGCCTGTTTTTCAGGGTTTCACAAGCTCATTCATCTGAAGAAGGTAAAGTTGCCAGCACTGCAACACCTTGACTCCTATCCCCACCACTGGAACTACAACTGCAATAACTGTGCCTATAGGATCCTACTGCAATTTCCCTCATCCATGGTGGAGAGAGGTTATTTGGGCCAAGAACCAAGTTTTAAAGGTGTTGTCTGCTGTGCAGGAGGGTGAATGTGCACGCATGTGGTACGGTTAGCACGGTTCTCAATGAAATCTTTGTTAATGATTAAGGAAACAGCATTAGCTAAGAGCACCTGTATTCAAATGTGATTGCCCTCTTCCGGCCCCCACCAATGCACCCGTCTCACACCTATCGTCTCCCATAGACGCTGATCCTCACTGTCACGCATCTGCATTTTTACACACCTGCATTTTGCATACGGGCCTGTGGAAAAATAGTTCAGCTAGAATAGCACCTTGTTCCATTTCTTTCCCGTGGATTCGAGATGGGTGTTCATCACTTAAGGATGCTCAAGACAGAACTGCAATGCACCTGAGAGCCACAGCAAGCACAAGCTTGTTCAGTGTGAAAAGCAAGGCAGAAACCAATTCTTCTATAGCCCCTGCTTTAACACTGCCCTGCATTTGGGGAACTGCCTTCCTACGTGGACCAGAGGATAATTCCCAGAAACAGGATGGCATTGGGAATGGTTCGCATTGCCGCAGGGCGCCATGAACATTTACAGCACAGAGTCAATGACTGCAATGGACATTTTGAGGGCTTAAATTGAGCCTCATTGTGCTACATCAGGATGCAACTTGCCAGATGAGATCTGGAACCACAGCTTTTTTTCTTCTTCTTTTTTTTTTTTTCTTACCCTCAAAATGAGCCAGAAACAGTTTGAGATTTTTCCACATCCCTCTAAAGAGCAGTTTAGTTTCGAGTCACTACACCTTTCTGCCTTCTCTTTGAAACAAAAGGCGAGAAGATCAAACAAGAAAAAAACAGGTTTAAAAGAGCAGTTAAATCAGAAAGCAGCCAAGGCAAGGCAAGAACAGTTGCAGACTGCATTCAAGCCTTGACCTGTTGCACCTATTCATTATGGTGATTATCAAATATCAAAGCCCCCTATTAGGATTGGATACGTGCTGCTTAGCTGCTGGATACATGATGAAAGCCAACGTACATGGTAAAGAACTGGTTCCTTACATGGATTGTGCATCTTCCCTTATGTTGGGAATCGAGATGAGCAACAAGGCAGGAGGAAAAGGAATAGCTCAGTTCACAGGTGATCACCTTGCCAAGCCACACACATCTGGCAGCACATACCAGAAGCACAGCTGTATTGTGCTGTCCCAAGTAGCCATCTGCATGTAATAAATTACAGGGCCCGATCACGTTGCGTTTTCAGGATGTCTTGGTCTAATACACAGGACCTAGCAGTCGTACACTGCACGAGCAAGCCACAAATAGAAAGACAGAATGACAGCGCAAACCTCAAGGGATGCAGCATATATTATGAAACAAATCTTCCAGTGTGACTGCATCACAATACAGGTTTCTGTACCCTGACAAGTCATTCATCATAGCCTGCCAACTTGGAGCAGAAGAGCGGCTGTTGCAATAAGAAGGTGTCAGCAGACCTCTACTTTTAAAGAACCACCCTTACCTTCGAATGCACTCAGATAACTCTTTCGTTTTCACGATGCCGACAAAGAGATATACTGCGAGCTAAAGGGTTTAAGAGGTAGAGAAATTGTTGTAGTACCAGTGGGCAAGACACGTTTTGCCAGTTAAACCATCAATCAGTTCGTCTGCAGCGCATTCAGTTTGGCTCTGTGCTTATGCCAACTCATAAAGTACAGTTCTCTTCAATCCATCTGCGAGCTAGTCTTCAGCGCACTCCTGTGAATACAAAACTCCTAATTTTTGCCATCCAAAACTCTGAGATACCAGTCCCTCTAACAACGGCCCATGCAGTTGTCTTTATTAACCACTGTTTACCAACACTTCAATTCTGAGAGCTAGGAGATGCTTTTTTTTGGAGGGGGGAGTGTGCCTGCTCCATGTGAAAAGAAGTCAGGTCTGATCTGCAGTGCCTGGCTTAATATTTTATGATTGCAATCCCCAGGGTATGCAGTGTCATTCTAACGACTTGTGCTGCTCTATGGTCCCTGAATCTTCAATGCTGTTTGCAAGTGCTTCGTGAAAATTATATTAAAAAAAAAAAAGGGGGGGTTTAATTCCAGCAAGACAACATAAGCTGAACCTAATGCAAATACAGCAACCATAAGACAGGCAACCATAAGACAGGCACTAGGAGTACTTCTTTTTCTTAAAAGGCCAGGTAGAAAATCAGCACCAGACATATAGATAACAACCGAGGGAGGAATGAAGCTTTTAGGATTTATTTATCCACTCTCCTCATTATATATAATGTCTAACATATAAGCCCCCAGGAAATCTCTCTCTCAGGGTCATCAGCAACAGTTCAATGCATGAGCATTCACATGGCTTGAAAACACAGGGGGATCAATGGGAACCCAATGAAAACCAAACACCATTTTCTTCATCAGGCTCAGGCAATTAATTGGCTGCGCTCTAACATGTCTCTGCACTTAGGTCCCTGAGCAAGCTTTGAATGGAAAAGAAGCCACAGGTCCTAACTTAAAGAGTTATGGCAATCATGGGAAACACCAGGGATGGCAACAGATCTTTCCCACGTCCTATATAGAGACTATCAGACTGCAGCATTTTATATCCATGGCGAACAAAGGGCACTCCAGATCCATAAATACACCGTACCAGACCTGCTGCTTTAAAGAAACCCGAAGGGAACAACACTGTTCTGAAACACCAAAAATATCAAGGACAAGAAAGCACTCTTGTTCTGCTTCAGTGTACGGCTGGGCTCGGTTCTTACCTAGTGCTGGTGTCTTTGATGGCAGAAGATTCAAAACTCCCCTTTTTCAAGAAGTAAGAGGGATGTCTTTCAGGACATCCTAAGGAGATGGAGAAGGAGGGGTATGTGTGTGCATGTCTATCAGTACCTCATGTCTCTTGATGGAGTTTTATTCTAGGAAAGAGAGACATTTCTGTGCCCAATGAAGTGCAGATTGGCTCTGTTGTGCAATGTGAGCAGGGGACCAGCTATGTGGCTCACCTTCACTGCCGACGTCATCAGCTGCAAGTGAGCAGAGCTCTTCTTCAGGCAATACAATACAACCTGGAGTACTGAAGAAAGGGGTTTGTACCCCAAAGCTTGCAAAGAACAATTTTTCCAAGTATTGAGTTAGCCAAATAAAAGCGATCGCATTTACCCAAAGAATCTTGTCTACCGGTAATAGTGAGCACTTAGGAAAGCTGGGTTTTTTGGGGGTTTTTTTACGATACAGTTGAAGTGAATGGTGTCCTAAGTGTAACCCCTTACAGGAAAGGCATGCAGCACTGGATATCTTACACCTGATATCCAAGAACACCCAGTGAACCACATATTAGATGACAGAGTATGGTCCCTACATTGCATACCTAGGAACCAACCTACATAAGGCAAATGAGAGAGAAAGCTTAAAAAGGGACACTGTCCATTTGAAATTCCCTCCACGTCCCTGAAAACTTGGCATCTCCTCTGGTTATGCCTATGCTTAGTAGAAACAGTCAGAGAGTATATTTTAATTATCCTCCTTTTTCTCCGTTTTTTATTACACTGCATGTGGAGTCAGATTTACTAGTCCCTTGTGTTGCCCACTAATTCCACCCTTGGTAAATGTGGAAGGAGAAAGACACTCATACAAATTACCTAAAGAAACTGAAAAGGCAAATAAACCACCCCAGGCTCAATAAGGAAAAGGAAGCTCCACCAGGCGTTTTTTTTTTTTTTAAACCCCTGACGACCAAGTCAGGTCTACGTTTGCAGGCATGGACTCCACGAGATGGACATGAGCTGCTTAGGTTTCCTGATGGTACGGAGTGGAAAGCCCACCTGCTATTCCTAGTCTGCTTTTTCAGTAATTCATTTTGCATCGTTCAGAGCCTATTTCAGATGCTTTCATGCACATTTAAAAGGGGATACAGCTAAATAATCTCACGCTCATCTGACTTCCAACCCCACAAAGCAGCATGAGCCAACAAAACAGCTGTCTCCGTTCCCTTATAAGCTCATATCCCCCTAACCAACTCTTCCTTGGCAGACCACAAGGAAATGAATCAGTGCTGCAGCAGTCTTGGAGGTCATCGGCTTTGGGGCACGGATGGAAGAAAGGGAGAAAAAGCAGCTGCCATTATCCAAGCCGCCCCTCACGGAGAGGCACTTGGTGCCAGCCTGCTCCCTCCAGATCCGAAGCACCATCCCTGACCACCACCAAAGCAGCATCACGCAGGGAGAGGCGGTATCTCTCGCAGGCAGCCAGGCCTCCAGCCATTCATTTTGGGGCTTTCGAGCAAGATCGGTCCCTTCCAAAACTAGCTGCTCGATGCGCCTGCAAATCTCAAACAACCCGGAGTTTGCACCAAGCCACTTGTGTTAAACCGGCTGGGTTTCGACTCTGTCAGGCAACAAGTATGATCAGTCTGAGCAAGGTCGTCAGGCAAATGAACATTTTTGGGCAAAGAAAGAGACTTGGAACGGAAGCAAAGCATGTCAGTACAAATCCTGTCTTGCCCAGCCCAGCACGTCTAACACAGCAACCATGTCAGTACAGTCACACTGGGGCAACAGCCCCCAGGGCCAAAGTAAGATACTCTGGATGTCCAAAAAAATTGGACCATTTGCCTTTTTGGTAAAGGGAGGACATGCACATTCATTCAGCCAATGACCTGACTTCTTAAAATCCCCCCAAATCTCATTGTATTACAGGTTTGCTAGAGTAAATTAACAGTTCCTTCTACAAATGCTTCGTGCCATATGATATTGCCTCTGACCCAAGAGCTTTGTGCATCTCATGCCATATGAGACCTCTGCCTTTTTTCCTGCTGGTGGTGGGGCAGGGAGCAGAGTCCAAATTAAGCATCGTTGCAGCACGAGACCCAAGGCCCACCCGCGACCCAGAGCCGAACAGCTGGACAAAGGCGCCTACAGGATTGGAGCCCTTGCTATCCTGGGCGGTGGCAAAAATCAAGAGAGTGAAGTCCCGGGGCAGGAGTTCCCGAGATAAAGCCTGGTGATTAACAAGTCTAATGCAACATCTAGTAACGCTCAGGTTGCAGGTGCCTACACGAGGCATTGCTGAAACCCGCTGGACCCGATCACTGCCGCTCAACCCAGAGAGACCCCTGTGACAGCAACTCGAAAGGTCTTTCCAGCCCGCGCGAACAGGAGCAGGAGAAAGGGAAGAGCCTGGGCGGTAAGGCAGGGTTCAGCCCTGCAGGTAATGTGCTGTTCAGTTAAATCGTGCAGTGTTTCCCAGGCTGCGGGGTCTGGAGCCCGGCAGACCCCTCCCGAGCCCCTCCGTTGTGGGAGGCTGGTGCCACCGGCAGTGGGCAGCTGACCAGCTCCCCCATGAAGCGGGAGGGGAGTGGGGAAGCCACACAATGGCACTCGACACAAAAGGCCATCCTTTTCATCCTTTCTGCTTCTCCATTTTTTTTTTTCCAGCTGAGCCACAGCTTTAGTCAAACAGAAAAATTACAGGCTGCAAGTGGGGGGGAAGGAGGGGAGTGGGAAAGACGGACGGTAGAAAACAACAGCTAATTCCCCAGAAACAACCCCATTTTGGGGAGGGGAGGGTGACAAAAATACCCTTCATCATCTTCCACTTCTAAGCACACCCTTTAAGGACCCCCCCACCTCCAACACATGCTACACGTTGCAGAGAGCTGACGTACTTCCCTGCCCCCCTTTCTCTTTAGTAAAAGATGCAAAGGCCCCAACATGGAAAGGGCAGCAAGCATCCTAGCATTCACAGCCAGAGCCAGCACAGTGTGGATAATCACATGAAAAACATGGCTGGCTAGTGCAACGACAGATGCAAGGGGAGAAATACCAGACTGAGCCTTATCTAGATTACAAGGGGGGGAAAAAAGAAGGAAAGAGCAGGTTGGGGAGGGGCGGGGAAGGGGAGAAGCTGTGGCCGTGTAACATGGCTGCACCGTTTCAGCAGCCTTGCCATTTCCAGCGTGGAGAGAGAGCAGCGAAAATGTGTGCTCCTGCCACCCCTTGTTGCAAGCGCGGCTCCTTCATTCAGGCATCCCTCGGTCTTTCCTGAGCCGCAAGGACAAAACCCGCGGAAACACTTTACCTGCTTCGATGCAACTTCATGGGCGCCAGAGGTGGAGATCCCGGAGGGAAGGTGGAGAGAGAATTTAAAAAAAAAAAAAAATTAAAAAAAAAAAACCAAAAAAAAAAAACCTGCTTAGCTCCCTTTTTGCAGTCCACAGGCTCATCTACGTGCATCTGAGCGAGCACTTACCAGCAGCTGCTTCTTTTATCAAGCACAGCAAATTAGTCCTCCTGCCCAGTTAGACAGTTCCGTCAATGTGAGCTATTCACACTCCAGCTCTTGTGTGAGGCAGGCTTCTCTGGTCCCTCTGTCCCCCTGGCGGGCACCCGCCCACCTCCACATGGCCTTCGGATAAACACGGCTTTCACATCACCCACCGAGCACATCACATGATGCTGACAATCAACAGTCTGGGGGGAAAGAGAGACTGGGCCCCTAAAGGCTTTACCTAGAATCAGACACTGAAATCAGAGCAAGAGAAATGAAACAGGTTTCCTTTAAAGAGCAAAAAACAACAAAAAAACCCCAAAAACCCCAAAAAAACAAAACCAACCCCAAAACAGCGGAGTCAAATTAAAAAAAAAAAAAAAAAAGGAGGGGCATTGGGTCTGGAAAAAGGGTAGCTCTCTTCCAGCCCCTTTCCCTTTTTGGGGGGGAACCTTCCTTAAAAAGAGCAGTCTTGGAAATTTTTTACCCTCTAAAACAGAAAAGTAGGCTGGTGTGACATGTGAGATCTATGCACCGAGAGCCTGACTCCATCGCAAGCCTGACACTGAAGCATGGATTTTTCCCTTCATCACTTGCAAGGAGAAAACATGAAAGCCCTGGCTTATTTCCACCCCCCGGCAGCCGGCTAATAAACAAAACCTATAGAAAAACACGTTCACTAAAAATAACTGCACTGTGTGACAGCCAGATAGTGGGGCAACTCATTTGGACATGGGGGGGCACGTCTACACAAGACACTAAATGCGCAGTAGACTAATTCTACTGCAAATTAGTACGTCACGGCAGAAGCCATGCTAATGAGCTAATGTGCAGTAGAAGTAGTCTACTGTGTAGTAGTGTCACCTAAAAACCATGTGCAGCGTTACTGTGCATCCGCACCAGTTACTGCACATTGATTTAGTACCTGTTAATATAGGTATTCAACTTAATGCACTCTAACAACAGCGCATTAATGAATGTGTAGACATGCCCAGGCTGTACCATCTTGCTGCTGTGAGAAGTATGGAGCAACTGAGAGGTGTACAGACCCACTCTGCCCTTAAAAGCCTTCCGAGCGAGAGGGGTGGGGAAAGCATGAAAGCTGCATGAGTGTCTCGAATACACACTCAAATAAAATTTCTTGCAATTAAAGACATTTTTTGCAAAAATCTAGTTGGTCAAATAAAAGATATCACCTCTCCCATGAGTTCTGATTCGAATACACACAGCACCCCAAAAAGAAATCAGCCTTGCACCCATGGGGCATATAAACCCATGCACATAGCTGTTGGAAGAAAAAACAATATATATATAAGCAGGCTGAAGAACTTAATGCTGATATAAAGTTTCCCATTCAACCAAGAATTCTTTTCCTTCATCACTCCCAAGGAGTAAATATAATACTAGATTACTTGCAGTTTAAAACAAAAAATAATAATCCGGAAAAATATTTCTGTTCTCTTTCAGCCTCGTGTCTGAAATGAGATTTCTGACAAAGTGCCTTTTCCTCACGGGACCTATTTCCTCCCATCTGTATTCTGAAGCCCCCAGCAGGCATTCGAGCACTGCAAAAATAATACCTTGCACAATCATTTCTGTTTGACTTTCTAAATGAGTCGAGCTGCTGCAGAAGAGCGTTACAATGCACAGGAAAAAAAAATTCCAAAAAATTTTAGCAGATCAGGGAGAGTTGCCTGCTTTTTGTTTGCAATGGCACTTAACTATAATTATCATAAGCCATCTGCCTAAGCTGAAGTAAAACTAATGGTAAGGTACTGGAGGTGTAAAGTACCCAGATTTATGTGATTTACCAGAAACAATGACTTATCATGACAAAGTGCTGCCAACTCTTGCAATTTTATGGTTAGGCTAGCAATAGATGGTATTTTTCCTAAAGCCCCTTCTCACAGAATCGTGCTCATACCTTAGTATTTCATTAAAATAAATGCCTTTAGAGCCCCTGAAGCTGTGATTTGGGTTCGAAATGAGGCCCTAAAAAGGTTTAAGGAGGAAAACAAAAGTGGGAAGATAATTTTAAAAAGCATCTCACGATAATCTCATGATTTCGGAATCCACTCCCCAATTGTCAGGGGACTGACCCATGATTTTTTAAGGTTGGTAGTTAAAAAAAAAAAAAAAAAAAAAAAAACTGGGGAAGT
>NW_017728997.1:14578427-14580091 GCF_001723915.1 Gavialis gangeticus | reverse complement strand
TGGGAAGATAATTTTAAAAAGCATCTCACGATAATCTCATGATTTCGGAATCCACTCCCCAATTGTCAGGGGACTGACCCATGATTTTTTAAGGTTGGTAGTTAAAAAAAAAAAAAAAAAAAAAAATACTGTGGAAGTTAAAGAAGCCTTAACTGGGACCATGGCTTGTGCTGTAACTATATGGCAGCAAAAGGAAGCATCCAGACAATCTAGCAGTGCAGCTGGAAAAGGTCCTGAAACAGGGCTTTCATGTCATTTTTGCTGGGGATTTTTACACACACATGCATGTATGCACACGGCAAGGCAGTCTAGTGCACTCACACATGCACATATGCACACGTGTACAGGGCAAGGAGTCTAGTTGATGCACATGCATGTATGCACACGTGCACAGGGCATGGCAGCCTACTTCTGATCCAGCATAGCTACGTGAATCAAAGAACTAATTTTTAAATCCACAAAATTCAGTTCTGACGTGGAGGCTTCCAGGGTCCCTCCTTTTCCCCTGTCCGTGGGAGATGGCACGGCCATTCCTTCTGGCATCTTTGCTCAAACCCATTGCCCTCTTGCAAGTGCAGAGAGGCAAGTTCCCGAATACCCCCCTGCTGATAGCATCACCCCTCCGATATCCTCAAACCCCTGCTGATTGTATTCCCACAAAGGATGGCCAGCTCCTCCTCCTCCTCCAGCCTGCCTTTTGGGACTAGCCTTGGTACTAAGATATTACTAATGCAAATGTATTAGTGTTTTTTCAGGGACTCAGGCAGGATGCAATAAGAAGAGGACAGGTGTAGAGCGCAGGTGTGTCCAGCACACATGGACTGGACACAGCTTAGCCAGCTTCCAGCTAGCTGGCTTGGGTACTAGTGACACGCTCACTGCTCCAGGACTCAGGCCGCTGCTCCATCCGGGCCGTGCTCTCATAACTATCCTGCCGCCAACTGCTTGCAGCTGGTTCACAGATGCTGGCTTGAGCTTATCCTGCTTTGTAGTGTAGATGTAGCCTTCGACCAGAGAAGGGCTGGAGCATTATTCATTCCCTCTGTGAAGCAGCCTCCTTGCTGACACAGTTGCAAAGCTGGGCAAGGCAAGGTGAGGTTTCTACTCCGCCAAACCCTGAGAGGCCACGCGCAAGATTAGGCAGGATTTAATCTCGATACAGGGGGCCAAATCGTGTTCTCCTTTCCACGGATGAGACATCTGCCGTTGGCATGTCTTACGGGCAAAAATGAATTCTCTGTGCAATTCTACCTTACCCCTGAAAGATACCCAAAGGCGACCTTTACAGCTCAGGCAACGTGCGCGTATGTTAAAATCACCTTGTGGGAAGGATAACATCACTTTTCCTTTTCCTTGTGCCTAGTGTTTAGCATTTTCTCAGCAGGGATTATTAGGAGTTTGCTAGCTGGGAATCCCCAAAGCAGCCTTGGCGATCAAGGAGAACTGGGGGTGGGCGGGGGTGACACTGCTACACATAACAGATGCTATCTTCCTGCCGAGATGCTAATACTCACCATGCATTTCTAGGCTTGGCTACCGTTCTGTGGAAAGGAATAAAAGGCAGAAGGAGGGGGGAAAAGACGTAAAAGCAACCTGAAAATGTGAGTTCAGGAGAGGACACTTGGAACCCATGTCCCCAAGGGGCCAAAAAAAAAAAAAAAAAA
>NW_017728997.1:14572843-14578336 GCF_001723915.1 Gavialis gangeticus | reverse complement strand
AAAAAAAAAAAAAAAAAAATCACCTTGTCCTTTGAAGCTGGCTAGCAGCAGGAACCGGCTTGCAGGGTCTTCAGTTTGGACACCTGACTCACTGCTTTCCTGGGTAAATTGAAAGTGCACCCAAAACGTGAAAAATAACCCATCACTGTCAATCAGTCAGGCCATCAGGGACGTACACTTCTGCATCCAAATTCTCTCTAGGACCAAGATGCAGCTCTGCTTTCCTCAGGTGATGCAAGCTGCCCGAAGGGAGGCAAAATTAGGCCAGAAATATGATCTAGAAACTAGCAGGCTACACCCATTGCTATATCGCACTTTGGTTTTCACATTCAGAGATTTGGGAGGGGGGAAAGGGACTGCTAGCTGGTGTAGGCCCACCTTCTGCTGGGTCTCCATTTCATCCAACTACTCCCACTTGGAGCCCAAACCAATATAACCAACAACTATTGTTCAGCTGGTACCAACAGCTTTTAAAAAAGTCTGTTGTAAAAAACAGTTATCCTATTTTGAACATACACAGACAAAAAAGGGTAATATAAAATGATTATAACCGAATTTGAAAAAGTAAAGGAGGTTTCACACTGCTGTCTTTCTTTACGTATGCATGGAGGGCAAATTTTTACGGTTCAAGTCTAAAACAGGCCTATTTTTAATTCAAAAAAGGAAGTATTTTGAGTCTACCATGGCTTAAAATTTATTTTTAGAAAAACAACATTTTATCCACATGGAGATCAATTTTCTCAATGAAGTGTTCTTGAGTTTGTGTGTGCTTCAGTGTGAATTTGAGGAGTGGGGGGAAAATCACTAAAAGTCTTCCGCTTCAATACTTTTTAATGGCTTTCAATGATTAATCTCATATTTTTCCATTCTTCCTAATAGCCGCACAGCATAGTACCAATATAGATTCAGGTTTACATATAGTAGATCAATCTTTTAATGGCAAAATTATAGGAATGTGCCATTCCAACAGATCTGTCACCCATCCACCTGCTAGCTGCGCCGATATGCAACGGGCTAACGGTGAGTCACAGATATGTATTGCTTCTTACCCCTGCAGGTTACCTTTTTTACCCTGAAGCGTAAAAGTAGATTATCTTTTCTTAGATTCTCATATATCCTGGTAATTGGCAAGGTATGTTAATGGAGATTTTAGATGCAATGCTTGTAGCTGGAACTCTAATCGGTGGCCTTAAAATGCTTCTTTTCACATAGTCAGTGTTTAACACCGTGGCCCTGCCTCTTTCCGATGGCAGATAAATTGCATGAAACCCTCATTTCCGGTGTGTTCGGCTCTCTTGGAGTGTCCCTTTGTTCTCACATTATGAAAGAGGGTGAAACAGCAAAAAGCAAAAAGAGACTGATCAGCCTCCCAGTGTCAACCAGGTCTTGGCAGAGGCATGCCTTTCCTAGACACAAGCAGTCTTTGCATTGGAAATCCATGATAACCAACTAAAAGTAAGCCTGATTTCGGCTGTATCAGGTATGTGCAAACATCAGTAATATCGATTCATATGTTTTTTATGTTGACTAGCAAGGCAGCACTACCTATATACTATAGTGAAATGGACCGCTGGTGGGTAACTGTGGGCTCTGAGGATACACCAGCAACACGTATGGCGAAAGAAATGGCACTTTGTTTCTTCAATGTCGGGGTGCAACATGCAATTAGGAGCCCGCAGCTTGCTACCATTGAAGCCGCAGGCATAAAAGTGGTGTAGCTCCATTGACAACTGGGCAGCTATATTCATTTCTACCTGCTGGAGATTGGGGTGGTAAGACACAGTGCACTTTTCTTCCATCTTGAGGCCAAATCTGTCTTGAGACTCCATGTGTGACACAAGATCATAGAAAATGAGGCTGGAAGGGACCTCGGGGGGGGGGTCACATCTAGTCCAACCCCTGCTCCAAGCAGGACCAGCCCCAACTACATCATCCCAGCCAAAGCTTTGTGCAGCCAGGTCTTAACCTCCAAGGATGGAGACTCCACCTCTCTGGGTAACCTGTTCCAGTGCTTCACCAATCTCCTAGAGATAAAGTTTTTCCTAATATCCAACCTCAACTTCCCTTGCTGCAGCTTGAGCCCATCGCTCCTTGTCCTGTCATCTGCCCCCACTGAGACCAGCCCAGCTCCATCCTCTTTGCAGCCCCCCTTCACATGGCCGAACGCCGATGCAGGGAATAGGGGGTGTAACGCTGGCAGAGAAGGGGATCAGGAGAGCTCAGGTGAGCATGCACAGGAGCACCACTGAAAAGTAGAGCTACAAGGGCCCTTTGGAGGTCATCTAGTCCAAGCCCTGCTCCAGGGATCATGCCATGAAAGCCATCCTATAGAAAACACCAAGAACACCCTAACTTGCCACAGCAAAAGCAGGGGGATGAGAGTATGGGCAACGTGCTGCCGCTGCAAGAACAGGAAGGAGTTTGTTAACACACACCTGGGAGGCCCAAGGGAGAGGACACTCAGGGAGGAGAGCCCTGGGCTCCGAAGCAACACTGCGGGGAGGAGACGGGACCAGAGCTGGCTTTCACACTGGGCAAATAGTGCAAGCCCCCAAAATAGCATTCAGATAGATGAGTGGGGGAATGAAAGGGGTCCAGGAAGGATGTGATGCCTGGGCACAGGCTGTCCAAGTTCAACTGGATGGTTTCAGCTTCCCCCATGTGCTGAGGGGCTCCAGAGAGAAGCTCTGGGCCTCATTTGTGCAGAGAAGAGTGGGGGAGAAAAGCAGGATAACTCAGGCACGACTCATTTCACCCAGGAGTGTTAGGACACAGGCATCCCCTGGGAGGGGCAGGACTGAGCACAGGCTAATTGGAGAGAGGGGTCCCAAAAGAAGCAGACCTCCACAAAGGGCAGAGTAGCATTCAGCGAGGGGCACTTGCAATGCCACGCCGTCCCCGACTCCCACGGGGAGTTGCAGGCACACACCCATGGGTAGGAGAACGAGGCCATATCCTCTGCCAGTCTGGCTCAACAGCCCTACTCTGATTTGCAACAGCTGACATTCTGGTCCTAGCTATTATTTGCCGCCCTATAAAAAGCACTACTTTCAAACAGAATTAGGTGATGCAGACTGTAAAGGGAAAACCCCCGGCTCATAAAGCCCGAGACGATATTTCACCCCATGTATATTATTTTGCTGTAACAGGCAACTTCCAAACTGCAGCCTTCGTGGTTTGAAATTGTCCCTTCAGAGAATTGAACTGAAAATTGGACAAGAAACCCACAGAGCTGCCCCCCCGCCCCCAAATCTTCAGCTGTTAACTACACAAATAAAAATGACAAAATGCCTTCACGTCCTTGTAAAATGCAAAAAGCAGATGGAGTTCAACGGTTCTTTAGAAGTAGCCAGGGACTGACATTATTCTTAACTCAATCACCACACTTGTAATAAGAAATTAAAATATTCAATGCACTTTACTCCATGAATTTTTCAACTTTTAAGTACAATCTATTAACCCAGTCGCAGACACACAACTCATCATAGCCAAAGACCTACTTAAATAATGACTTAAACCTAGAGAGAAGCAATGAAATTTGCCACTAGGAGCCTGCTGTGATGAAGATGAGCGGTCCAGAGAGACTGGCCCTAAACCTGGAGCCATACCCCCATTACCTTTACCTTGCAGGAACGGTAAAAGCAAAGGACACCCAGCAGAGAGGAACATCCCTGCTCTACGCTCAATTAATGATGGCAATAAAACAACAACTGATCCTAATCACCAGACTGCAATGTAGCTTGTCCTACCCTTTCAGAAATACTCGATTCCAAGGAGCACGGTGGGTTTCTCACCGTGAAGAGGAATTAGCGTGTCTTGCTCCGTATCAACGGGAAACTTGCAGCCTAGGTGAGAAGAAAGATAAGTTTCACCGATCACAGATGAGATGCCTTTCACCGGATTATTAGCTTATTTGCAAAATAAGTCAGAAAGCTTCAGTGAACACAGAGCCGGTTTGCTATGGCTGTTGCATTTCAGGCCGACTGGCATTACCTCCAGTTTCCCCTGCGCTCCCCTCTGCAGTTCAGTGTATTCTCATACAGTACGGTCTATAGTTTTCCACTTACATTACATACTCTCCTAGCATGTAATGGGATTGTGCCTGTTCCATGTTTAAGCAGTGCCTAGCAGGATGTGTGCCTACCTCCTAGATGTTACCCTTGTACCAACAACAACGGATCTGCAATTGGTTACGAGTCTTTACAGAAACCTCAGCTACTCTGCAGCTAAATCTATTAAGTGTAACTCAGAACTGAAGAGTTTGGAGATTATTCTCTCTCCTAATTTGGGTCAGTTAGAGCATTGAGAATATTTTTCCTTTAGCTGTTCAAATCCAGAAGCGATTCTCCTGATTCTGCTTGCTATTCTGAAATATGCAGCACTAAAAAAAACCTCGTTGCATTGAGCCGGCTTCGGTAAAACAGCCACCTTGAGGTCTTATACAATGAAACCCCTCCATCTCAAAGCATTTTTTTAGAAAAGTGCTAAATAGCTTATACCCATTTTACAGACAGGGAACCAGCGGCACGAAGAGGGGAAAGCATCAACCCAATGCCATCCAGCAATGGAGCTGAGAACTGAACCCAGATCTCTTCAGTTCCTCACTGCACAGACATCCAGGGAGAGTGACATGGAGAGTAAAAACTTTGGCCTGAACAAGAGAAAAGCTTGCAGAAGGGATGCAGATTTCATGAAATCAGGGATGCAGATTTCATGTATGCACCTGTGATCCACTGACTATGAATAAGAGTTAAACCAGGCCCAGAAATGCTTTTCTCTTCCCAATACAGATGCAGGAAATAATCCCTGCTTACCTACATTAGTATGCGTTTCTGGGCCAAAAAGAAGACGGACAGACTATTACATGTCCAATCACAGTGTATCAAGCTGCAGCCCTTAGAGATGCAGGCTAAGTCCCAGTAAGCTATTTATATAGCACAACACATGTAGCTTTAGTTCAAGTGCGCAATTACAACAGGGGTGAAGGATGAAAGACTGCTAAAACAAAGACAAAAGGACCCAAACCCGTGGCAGAGGTGATCTCTTTCATTAGACCAACTAGATATTTGCAAACAAAAAATGATTTATATCTGCAAGCTTTCGGGCACGGGCACCTTTCATCAGGCATAGGACAAAGCATAAAAGAGACCACCTCTACCATGACTTTTGATTCCTTTTACCTCAGCGTGACCCGACCTGAGACGCGGTGACTCAAACTTCGGCTCAGCTGCCGCCAAGAGCAAGAAAGGCTGGCAAGTGCAGACTGAAAAGCGAGAAAACCCACCTGCCAACCAAGGTTTCGATCTTCATCTCAGATCTGCCGACAGCTGCAGATTGTCGGACTGACTCCAATCGAAACTTCGATGAACCCTGAGGAGCAGTCTCACCGCTAACATTACAAACCTCCACCCCACCTGAAGGCCCGTGCGAAGCTGGCAGCCCAAACGTTACGGCACGTTGTTAGTGGGCATCTGGCAGGATGAAAAGCAGCCC
>NW_017728997.1:14553912-14567843 GCF_001723915.1 Gavialis gangeticus | reverse complement strand
AAACCCACCCGCCAACCAAGGTTTCGATCTTCATCTCAGATCTGCCGACAGCTGCAGATTGTCGGACTGACTCCAATCGAAACTTCGATGAACCCTGAGGAGCAGTCTCACCGCTAACATTACAAACCTCCACCCCACCTGAAGGCCCGTGCGAAGCTGGCAGCCCAAACGTTACGGCACGTTGTTAGTGGGCATCTGGCAGGATGAAAAGCAGCCCGAAAAATCAAAGGGGAATGGGACTATCCTTGTTTCACTGCTGAGCAGAGAGAAACAGGGAAAGCAAGTTGTATGAACAGTGAAAAATACATCAGGTGACAACAGACTGGAAGAGCATGCTACACAAATGAGACCGCCGTGTTACCTGTGGTCTTTGCACTGCCCGCACACAAAATGACTGCATGTTGCACACCCTCGTTGGAAAGCGAAGCCTGGTGCAGCCTAATGAGCAGGGAGTAACTTGGGAGACCTGGGTTTTACCCCCTGCTCCTCTGCAGTCCTGTTGCTTTAGCTTGCAGGCGGCACATTGCTGCTGTGCCTCGCTTTCCTCGGTGGCTAGCAAAGGGATGCTGGCACTGACCTCCTCTGGAAAGAAGCGCTTAGAGACCGACCGATGAAGAGACCGGACAGCAGCTAGGTGTGCCTTTCATTTCTCTTTGCATCATTTTTCTCATCTCATTGGCTAATTCATGCTCAATGACTTATCTTTGGGCCTGCAGAAGGGCAGCTTCACGGCTCTTACTGCTTTTAAGCAAAGGCGAAACAACCACCCAAACCCTGCACGTCACTGCAGAAGCAGCAGCGCAACGTGAAGGTGCTGAATACACGCAGCTTTGCTCGCCGTCGCGCCTGCTGTTCACAGCACGGCATGGAAAGCCACCTGCTTTTCATTTCAGCAACACCTTGTCACCAGACTGACTGAGATGCCTGGAGGAGTTTCACCCTCTGGGGTCCAACGCCGGAGTGTCTCATTCCCCTTGGCTCCCTCAAAAATCCCAGCCCCGGTTCAAACTACATCGTTTTGAAGCACGGAGTGATGCAGAAAGACTCACTGCAAACCTTTCTTAATTGGCAATACTTTGATCATAATTAGCACATTAGATTGAAATCAACATAAGTCTAGAAATAATTCTCACTATATGCCACTGCCATCCCCCGATAGTGCCTTTTTTCCTGGCACTGTTTAAAATTAATGAAGTAAACATGTTTGCATATTTACCTTTTCATTATGGGGAAATGACAACAAGGAAAAACAACGAGGAGACAGAGAAAAATCTTCACCTCCTCAGAGGTCTCAGTAGCTTTTGCTTGTGTTCAGACAGCCAAAGCGGAGTCAAACAAGCAATATCAAGTTACTGGCCATGTAGGTAATCAAATAGCAGAGCCACTGGAAGCAAAGTGTTATAAACAGGGATCCAGGTTTTCTCGAATTTAAAAAAATCCCCAAATTTCAGTTCGAAAAAAGTAACCCCAAATCCACATTTTTCTATGATTAAAATGAAATACTACTATATAGACAGACAGATAGGCACAGACAGATATAGATTTATCTATGTATAGATCTATCTATCTATATCTATATCTATGTATACTTATATATCTACAGATAGATATAGAGATATATCTCTATATAGATATATCTATATGTTACTGGTGTTTCATTTAAATCATGGAAAAATGTGGATTTGGGGCTACTTTTTCTTTTTTTAAACGGAAAATTGGGGATTTTTTTTTTAAATCAGAGAAAGCCAGGATCTCTAGTTATGAGAATGGCCCTCTTCCTTTTATGTTTCTTCTTTAAGAAGGGAGAGGAAGGGGAGATGCACATACAACCAGGTTTCCCCAGGGGTGTTTAGCCTCATTGCTATTCTCCAGGCCATCATCTGTTGATGTCTTGGCGGCGAGGGAAACGCGGGTCCTCGGGAAAGATCTGCAGGCCCAGGTTATGAGAACAGATGTGTTGCAAGGAACAACGGGGAACGACATTTAAACGTGCAGATGACCAGGAACGGTAGCATCGTTCCCAGAGTAGACTGGAAAATGGGATTATAACAAATCCCAAGTGCAGGACAACAAGAATCCTGGCTTGGCTGCAGGGAGGAAGAAAGGTGAAGGGTAAGGATGGCTTCAATTGGCATAGCACCAGCTAAATCAGCAGCCCAGGGAGGAGAGGGGTACTTCAGGGTGGTCCCTGCAGACAGGAGGTTATCTAATGAGATGCCGTGGAAGGGCTAGAACGTCACAGCTGTATTGCGAGGAACTGTATCTACCTAAGGGAAAAATGACCCAGGTTGTATTAAGTTTGCTGGTTCAACCTAAACGCACAGATCAATCGGGAAAATCTGCACCCACGTTCTCTTTGTGCAGATGAGCAGTTTTACCAGCGCAACAAGCAGCAGAAGGGCTCTCGTTTCCCATGTGCTCGCCTTGCACCTGTTTCTGTGAAAGGAGTTAGACCCTTTTTTGGGCTCGGTGCCTAACTAGGCCCAACTCCACCTGGGAACCCGGGAGTCTGGAGCCAGCCACGACCTTTCCTCGGTTTCTCATGCGGAAGCATTAACTGCAGCCATGGGCAGTCTATTGGGATTTATTCCACAAAACCCTACTGCTACCGGCTGGTGAGGCAGGATGTCTGCCCAAGGAGAGACCAGCAAGCCAGACAAGTCTTCAAGAGGCATTACAAAACTGTAGCCCTTCACCCCAGCATGTCTCTTGTGTAGGTTTTATGCTAGGGATTACAGATGCAGGACTTGAGGAACAGTACATTTTGTTCAAGCCTCACAAAGGCGCACACAGAAACCTGATGCATTTTGCTACAATTGAGGACCCCTACTTATGCCTTGATTCATGCACTGATTGCCCATTACAAATGCTGAATACCCATGATTGAAGCAATAATTAAAAAGGCAACTTGTACTTGGCAGTTGTTCCCATACGATTAGAAAGCTGCATTTCTTGGGCTAGACCCCGGGTAGCAGGAAAATCCTATCGAAACGGGATGTTCTGCAACAGGGACGACAGGAAAAATAAAACAAGAACCAGTTTCTCCCTCCCTCGCTGCACAAGAACAATTGCTTGGAGAAGGGCAGAAGGGAATTTTGTTTGGAGCGAGTGTCAGACAACGAGGGTATTTAAACCACAGAGACACGATTCTGCCGAGACCTTGGAGCGTGCCCTTGATGAGGACTGTATTCCTGCGATACCTGGGAACCTGCACTGCTTTCCTCTCAAAGCACTGGTACTTGCAGCTGAAAGTTCAACCCAATTACCTACAAATGAGTTGTTTCAGGCTTTCTCCCCCATTTCCATTCACTCTGTACCTCCCTTCCTTACAGGGATTTGCACCATGTCAAGAAATACTGCAAGTTATGCACAGCAGAGGCACCCAGGTCTCTCTACTTGTTGGCCCATCACTTAGGGAAAAACTAACACAGAAGGCATCTGCTCAGGCAACAAAATGCCACAAACACTGAAAAACACACATCTTTCAAGGGCTGTTTGCTTTTTCTCCCCTCCCTTAGGTGCAGAATAAAAAGTACCTTGGCACAACCTTTGTTGGCATAATCAACACAGCTCCAACCATTTCAATTTGGTCCTTGCTCAGCGCCCCGCATGTGACAAACATGGGATGAAAAGGAAAAAGGACACTGTTCTGAGCAAAAAACCCAAGGAAATGAAAACTTTGCAACCTGCACATTTACCTTAAATAAAGTGCGATTCATAGAAGTCTCCATTTCCGCTGCCTTTTTGCAGAGTTATTTTTGGACAGCTTTCTTATCCAGGTGGGTTTTTTAGAAAGCGGTTGAAGACGCAGCCCAGATCATTTAAAGCATATGTTACGGTGAATGAGACAGAGCTCTCACACTTCTGTATGAACACCTCCCACCAATAATATGGGAAACAAAGTGACACATCTCAAAAGGAAGTGCTATCCAGATACTCATGAGATTTACTCTCTGAACTCTACTCTCCGAGTATACGGTCACTGCTATACGGATGAGCAGGAACATCCCCTCATTTTCCAGCAATTCTCAAGCAATCAAAACCTACTTGGATTTCTACCATGCATAGGATTGCAAAAGAGATGTTGGTAGCATGGTTAAGCCATCTCACAATGAATCCAGGAGCACGAGTTCGATCTTTACTCTGGGCCCATGCCAAAATGTGCCCCCCAGTCAATCCAGAGATAAACTGGGCACTTTGGGGTGCATCTACATGTGCATTAACGTGCTTTAGTTAATGCACATTAAATCTAGTGCCTCCATTGTGAAGTACTAGGAAAATGCGCATTAGCCTGTCTTAATGCGCAACTTAAGAGCATGATTTTTAAGTGACACTTAATGTGCATTAGCTTATTTTAATGCACATCAACTAAAACGCATAGGTTTTTTTAGTGATACTTTAATGCACATTAAAATAGGCTAATGTGCATTAAAGTGCACGTGTAGGCTTTTAAGCTAGGAAGGTCAAAACTAACTGGATGAGATGCTAGGCAACTCGCACGTCCTGAACATTGTCTCTAGGAACCCATGTGCTTGGTTTAACCAGTTTTGAATTGTAATGCTGTCCTATGAACATCAGTGAAGATAAACCTATACATGTATAAGTGACCAAATTGTATAGTACTGGCAAAATATTTAAAGATATAGTTAAGGCAATACAGAAGGAACAGCACCGAAGTTCATGGAGCCTTGCATTACTCCTTCAAAATAATGCAATCACAGATTAGTAGTTTGAGGTGAGACTGCTATATATTTACAACATCTGTTTTCAACCAGCAGAAAGTCAGATTAAAAAGGACAGCCAT
The DNA here is from genome assembly GCF_001723915.1 of Gavialis gangeticus. Taxonomy (NCBI): domain Eukaryota; kingdom Metazoa; phylum Chordata; order Crocodylia; family Gavialidae; genus Gavialis; species Gavialis gangeticus. The sequence goes on along the minus strand of NW_017728997.1, from coordinate 14,563,039 downwards.
GAAAGCATCCGTCTACCGCAAGGGCATCTTGACGAGCTGACATTACTGTAGGATGTACTACTTTGGAGGAGGCCATTCTGAGCTTGAGAGCGGCCGCTGTCAAAGGAGTGAGTTGTACCCGTTTCAGAAGTACTGAAGTAGGCAGGCCATAATCTCTTACGTTACACCGCCCAAACTATTTCAGTTGGAAACGTTTCAAAGATAAACCATTTAAAATTCACAGTTATCAGTAATCCACTGTGAAGTCCACAAAAGCAATATAGTCCTGGGTATAAACATCACGGTTAGACTGTACTTATTTTTTCCCCTCTTTGTCCTGTTTATCCGTAAACTGAAACAGTTGAATAAATGTGTTGCTCCAGCACTGCTTTCACAGCCACGGGTCCTATAATTCTGATTAAAGGATTCTCTGGGTGCCCAGCCAGGGAGATCTACATGTGTCCCCTGCTGCTGTATTGGCTGAACTATTGTTATTAGAAACCTGCTCAGCACAGATGTACAAGGCACATCTAATGCAGAATAAAACGTATTTTCAATGCATGATGTGCAACAGAAAGCCCATCAGAAGCAATGAATAATCTCCGACAATGCCGAATAAATAGCACAGCTCTGTCGGCCAGCCTATGAACCAAATGTTCATAATCCACATCTGGCTTTCGGTAGAAGCGTGCTCAGTGAACTACAACTCCCAAAATACTTTGCAGGACATTTATGCTCAGTAAATCAGAAAGTACCTACAACTGAGAGAACAGCTAGGGTCCACAAATCAAGTATCCAGGACAGATATCTCATTTTATTAAAAGCTTCACTAGCTTTATAACCTGCTTGGGCTTCGTAATTTTTTGCTAATTGCATTATCTTTGCAACCTTCAATAGCAGCCAATTGCAAACCAAGGCATCTTTTGATATTCTTCAGGAACAACAGAAGAATTATTTCATTTTATTTTATCTTTATTTTCCCTTTACTGTGATGCTAAACTTCTCCATTATGAATTCATTTAGGTGCTATACTTCTCTCTCAACTGCCTGCTAGTGCCTAAACATGCACACTAATGATAATGCATGATGAGGAATGTTTCTTTTAAAAGCTCATAAGACATCATTGCAGGCAAAGCAAGGAAATGCATTACAATTAACCTTCCATCATTTAGCAGAAGTAAAAGTGAATGTAAGATAGGGAGAAGCAATGAATGTTTTGGCTTTTCTCCACTGGTGTCAAAGTGGATGTGAAATAACAGTTCTTAATCTGGAAAAAAAGAAAACGTACGTACATTTTCAGAGGAAGTTATTAATTACATTTGGAAGGACACAGAAGATAATTCCTTTGAAATTGTCTGATCACTTCAAAATTAGTAACCCACTGGCTGCGTCTACGTGAGATGCTTACTGCACAGCAGCTTGTTCGTACTGCACAGTAGCATCGCAGGGCACACACCGTGATGCGACACTACTGCGCAGTCATAACGAGCTACTGCACAGTCGACGTCACCAGGAAGCCGCGCGGGGACACTACTGTGCAGTAATACACTGAGCAGTCACTGAGTACTTGGTTATGCATGCACTAAATCACTGCACAGTTGTCTCGTGTAGACGTGGCCACTGATCCACAACACAGAGCCATCTGAAAGTGGACATATGTAGAGGAAAAGCTACGGCCCGCTCTCCCCAGGTGTTTACAACTGGTGCGTGCTGTTCAGACTGCTCCTAGAAGTCCAAGTAGTACCGGTGACCTTTTGCCCAAGGCAGGCATCTGTGATGACTGATACTGGACCATGCCCTTCTGGTTTCTGCCATCACTAGTTTGGATTCTGCAAAACACTCATTCTACATGGGGATACCCTGGAGGCCTTTCAGAAGTTATCGCTGATGTACAGAACGGCTGGATTGCTTGACAGCATTACCCACAAGAAGAGAGAGGATGCCAACTTTTCAGCTGCTGCACTAGTTTCCTACTTAACTTCCAGATGCAACAAGAAAGGATATATAAATGTGTGCGTCTGCTCCTGGGGCTGAGTTGGTATCTTGGGCTGAGCAGTAAACTGGGTCTTGTGACCACATAAAGTGGTTTTCAGGACAGAGGGGAGCATTCTTTGATTTATTAACAGCAGCTATCAAATGTTATACCTGCACCCAGAGATGTGCTAGATGGTCCCTTTGCATAAATCACTAAATAGAGGATATAGCTAGACTACAATACGGTGTAAAAGGAAAGGAAGAGGAGAGGACAGGCACAGCTGCTGGCAAAAGGTACAAGGACAGGAAACAGAATCTGTTACCAGAAGTCCCACGATTATTAATGGAAACTTCTGGGCTTTTTCCAACTGGTCTCCTTTCTGGAAACCTCACAAATTGGAGTGCATGAGGGTTTGAAGTAATGATTTGAATAAACGGCTGCCTACAAGCCCAGGAGACAGGACTCGATGGCCCAGGGGACTCTCCCCACTCCTACGTTGCTCCAAGGGGGTATGTCACAATCGCTCGGTGCTGTCTGTGCTCCCAGCCCAGCTAGCTGTACAAATCCCACCAGCTTTAAAAGGCACAGAGTCAGGCCAATGAGAAATACATCTGGCAATATTACCCTCAGTTTAAAGCTCAATATTAAACTAGTGTCTTGAGGTGAAAACAGAAATGATTCTGCACTTACCATGAGGAGAGTGGTGAAGGGCTTACTAACCTATCACCCGAACGATGAGACAGAACTGAAAGGCCTTCCCACCGTTTCCTTCAAAACCCGTTCAAAAAATCTTAACAGACCAAATGAAAGTGAAATAATCCCTCAAATTCATTTTTTCAGAGGTGGGCTTGCATTTTTGGGGGTTTTTTTTTTTGGCCTGCAAACTCACTAAGCCATTATGCAAACCAAGACCCTGCACCCTACAAATAAGGTCCTTTAGGTCAGTGCTGTTAAGTTCAACCATTTCCCAAAGTTAGTATGCACCTGAAACTATTGTTCTGGGTTCAGTTTACAGACATTTTGGTGATTTTTTTTTAAATTCCCTGATGAAACATTTATGACCATAATTTTTTCAGTCTCATCAAACACTTTATTATAGCCTTGTTCCACGTGTTCACAGCCTCCGAGTTTTCCTCTAGTTTTCTATCTTGAAATATGCCCTTTATAAAGTTTTTTTTTGTCCTGATTGGTTCAACAGCTTGTCTTGTTTCTCATGCATAGGAATAAAGCAGCAGCTCACTTCAGTCATATGTTTCAGTTGTTCCTCTCACTCCCCCGCTGTCTTTCCACGCACACCATCCCTGCGGACAACCTGGCTTTCCGTGGGCAAACAAATGGGAGGTTTCCAATTGCACAACACAATTGCTGCCTCGTGTGGGCTCCACAACGTGGCTCAGCATTATCATTTCAGGCTATCATGCTTCTAAGAGATATTAAGCACCCAGATACCACAGTAATAAGAGTGGGATAGATTAAATTAGATTGATGATAGATTAAACACCAGAATCTCAGCAAGCAGAAACGGATGCAACTCCATTGAAGTCAGTGGCGCTATGCTGTTTTGAGTTCAGATGGTGTGACTCTCACCAATTAATTTTTTGGCTGACAACCTCGGCCCCTTACAACATTTTACATTCATGAATGAAATCCCGGCTGAATTGAATTGGAAAGGAGACTTTCTGTCCCCTGCAAAAGGCAGGGCAAACTTCCATCTTTCAGGATGCACGCCCAACACGTTTTGATGGGGATAAACATAAATGAGAAACACATTGCCCTACACGTTTCCTTTCGAGGCTGGGTCAAAACTATATGGCTTGCCTAGATTTTGAGACAGGGCTGGTTCATACCAGAGACAGGCAGGCACCAGGGTGAGCTTTTTCCTACCTGTACCCTGAGCTGAAGAAGCATCTAAGCTTTTAAAGTGGCAAATTTAAAGGTGTCCCTCTCTGTGGCTCTGTTTCGGCAAAAGTGACTTGAATGGGAGCATTCCTTGGTATACAGCTTCAGACACGCTTCGCAGCCTTGGCCAGCTTGGGCTGAAATTGGTCTTGCCCTATCATTATCATCACTATTCTTTGCTAAAACTATTTCTCAACACGGAGCCATCCTTAGGGTACAGCAAATTGAGGTGACCGCTCTGGGCCCCGCGCTATGGGGGGGCCCAGCAGAGCCAGGCAGAGCAGCCATGGCCCCTCCCGTGGGGCCCGCCTGGAGCTGGCAGCTCAGCCCTGCACCGGGGAAGAAACACCGAGACCTCCCCCTCTTTCCGGGGTACCACAGCCCTGCACAGTGTTAAGGGGCCCTGCACCCCACTAGGGTTGGCTCTGCTTCAACATATCACTATTTAGGAGGCTAAAACTATTCTTCAACATATCACTTCAGACAAGCAAACCTTGCTCCCACTGAAACCAATTCAGCGACTGAATGGGGTCAAGATGGCCTTAACTAGCCTCAAACAGATCAGCTGCGTGTCCACCCCCAGCACGAACTTCACTTTGTAATGTGGGGGCTGGGAGAAGCCTTGCAACAAAAAGTCTATGAAAATCAGTCCTCAAAAGGGGATCGATGAGAGCCACTTCCACATAGTGATCTCTGGTAACGTCTCTGATGGCCAAGAGCTCCCGAATCGACAAGAACGCCAAAGCACGCAAAGATAAAGAAACGGACACCAGTTCTGTCGTACAAAAGAAGAAGTCCTCAAAACAGTGCTTAAGCTGAATGAAATCATGACGGGCTTTGGTGACGTCCACCTGGCACATCTTATAATCTTCAATCTGGGTTATCTACGGTTCCAGTTCTGTTTTGCTCGGAGAAAAGACAGAGTTATTAGATAAATCAATTGAAATGGGGCACACTGAAAACACCCCGGTTATTCGAAATAAGCAGCAAAGAGCAAAACAGCATAACAGCATTCCTATGAATGCCCTTCTGTTTATGAAGGCTTCCAGTTAGTCAACAAACGTCAAAATGTTCACCGGTTTGATACTGATAAATATGCTTACCCAAGCCTGGGACCTGATGTCAAAGGAGACGCAGTGATTTACACTAGCTGAGGCTATGAACTACGGGACTGGCTTTTCTTGTGCTATGAGGTTTTATTTCTCTTCTAGCTCCAGTCAAAATCATGATTACCCAAATATTTCAGGCCAGCACACCCCATTACAATCTGACTGCTTGCAGAAACAGCCCAGAGATTTCTAGCCAGCAACGCCTCTTTCAAGCTTATATACCCCTCTTGTTCCAGTGTATCCATTAGAAATGTATTTGAATTTGATTTGAATGTTTCAAGCAATGGAGAATCTAACCCATTCGTAGGCAATTAGTTGATTATTGTAACAACAAAATAAAACCAAGGGACAGGCAAGTAGTTTTGCTTGTGCTTATTTTATTTAGAACGAGGTGATTTCTAGTTGTACTGAGAGAATTCCCAATTTGCAAGGGTGAAGAAGAGAAGGGCTGTATTATTAGCTGGATGGGTTCATTCATCACTTGCTGTCGGTTACCAACACAAATCACTGTTGCTCATACAAATAACTCCATGCACAGTCTAGAGAAATCTTTCAATTAGGTGCCTCCAAATAAGACACAACAACAACAACAAAGAGAGAAACAAAACCACTAACATTTTATATGGTAACACATATGCATCAATGCAATGGGTAAAACACTATAAACCTTCCAATGACCTTGTCAATCAGCCCCAATTCTAGCAGAGAAAATCTCTTTCAACATACAAATCCCATAGTCCAGAAAATGCCACAGTAAATGCAGTCTCGCAACCGACTGTATGAGCAGAGAAACGCGTGGCGTGGAGAATCTCCAGCATCAAGGGCTTCACAGTTGAGAGCACTTCGCTACGAATGCCAACTCAACACCATCCGCAGGCTAATTTCACACTACAAAGGACGAGGCAATACTTGTTGGAGTCAAAGGTGCAACCCAACCAAATGCAAGTAACATGCCTTCATCATCTCCATTCATTGTCCCTTGAAACTCCTAATGAGCATATCCTAACACGGCTCAGTTAAAATGCATGGTGGCCAGAAATCCACAGCAGAAACACGTCAAAACAGCTATACTGGTAGCCTTCCCTTATCCCCAAATCAAAGCTCATCAATACATTAAAAATCACCACATGGTAAAATTATAGATATACACAAGCTAAAATGAATTCCTTTTCGTCCAGTGCAGTTATTTTTTTCCAGCAGTAGTATCTCTTGTCCAATAAAAGGCAAGTTTTACAAAACAAAAAAGCAGAGACTCCCTATGCCTGGTGAAGGTGACTGCGCCTGAAAGCTTGCTAAGAACTTCTTTCCAACTACTCGGTTGGTCTAATAAAGATATCACATCTATTCAAAGAACCTCACTTGCCTACAAACCAAAAAAGACACCTGCCTGTATTTAAAAAAAATCAAGTACCTGTAAAATTACTAGGCAGACAAGGGTCTTTGGGTAAATTCATAGATTGGAAGGGACTTGGGAAGAGCATCGGGTAAGCTGATATATTTTATTAGACCAACTCAAACTACTAAAATTAGTATTTTTTTAAAATTAAGTACTTCTTTGGCAAGGCTTTGGGGGAAGGGCGGCACACTTCTGTGACATACAACTGTCTCGACTAATGTGTGTCGTCTTCAGTGGAGCGTTTGCATCCGGGTTTACAAACGCATAATACAAACGAAAGGAAGTAACTGGAAAGAGGTTTCCTAGCCAATTATTTATGGCAGGTTTTGGATCAAGGGAGCCTAAGCAGTAACCATTTGTTATGCTCTATAACTCACAGAGGGAACTATTTGATGGTCACATTTGAAGTATTATCCCATGGTCTACCTGAATGCCAGTACACCCTGGACCACTGGGTTTTCCAGTGGGATGACGCGCGGGTTTGATCTTGATGGCAGTGTCAGACCCTTTGCATTAAGTAACTAGAAGGACAGCAACAAAAAAAAGCACCTGGGGTTCAAAGCAATGTTAAGGTCCACTCCACTGCATTTAACGAGGAGACACTGGAGTCTTCCCATTTATTTAACTGATGACTGGGTCAGGCCATGATCGAGTATTGCTTTACTATCGACCTGTTGGTCAAAACCAGTCGTTCACGCCTCTGTCTCAAAAAGTGATTGGCTGTGTGAGCTGAGGTGCCCAGAAATACTGAGGTCAGGTAGGTAGGTCCGGGACAGGTTTTTTCCCTTAATCTGCTCTTGCCTCGAACATATTGTGACGCCCGTCTATTTGGAAACACTGACTCGATAAAGATTGTGTAGCGAGCCAGCTGCAGACAATGCTTGGGTGTGATTTTCACGTGCATTTGACAATTAAATAATGACATGAATACACCTCCACATGTACAAGTGCACATACACACATTGTGTGCACAGGCTTTGAAGAAGATAAATATTTTGAAAGTTATTTTCTGGAAAAATAATACTGAGGAGGAAATGAAAACGCGTCGCTTTGCGCTAATGTATTCAACGTGGGTAAAGCTAGACCTTGGAGACACAGTTCCAAGGCAAACGCCCTGCATTGCAGCCTCTGCAGCATTTGTGGGTTTCTTTTTGGGAAAGCTCACACGTCTTTCCTCTAAGGAAAGAGAGTGTATCTTAAAGGATGTGGCCAGAAGCACAGACACAGCCAAGAATGTGATATTACATTACCTAACCCCCTTTAAGTCCCTAACACAGACAAGTGGCACTTACAAGCACCACTGGTTTTATTCCAGTTTATTTTCTGACTGGCACTTTTTGTTTTGTTCTTTTTTATGATTATGATCGCACTGTATTTATGGAGTACTTTGCAGTCGCCATGCAGGCCTATTTTCAATACATGAACGTACAGCAGAACCACTCTTTTTAATTGCAGCTTTAACAACGACAATCAAATTTCCAAAACCTCACCTATAGTCCACAGAAAGGAATTCAATATCTTGCCAAGGTTTCCCCCCAGCATTACACTTCTTTCTACAGATAGCCTCCACTAACAGCAGCACTTTTAATAACAGCATAGTGCTTTTCATACCCAGATCTCCGAGAGCTCTACAAAGCACAGCAAGCACCATTATACAGCAGGAGAAAATAAGTCGTAAAGAGAAAAGGTCTGGCTGCTATTTGTCTAGCAGCGGTATGTGAAGACACAATGGAGATTTGAATCAGAGAGTACTGGATTCTCTACCCAACGAAGAGAAAGACAGATGCACGGGAAGATCCACCAAATTAACTGCTTTAAGGCCTGAATGCAAGGCTACTATCATCAAAGGGACTAAGAATAAGGTCTACATGCAGGAACAGGGGGGGACAGAATAGGACTCTCATGCCTCCTAGGCCAGGACTCGGCCACTGCTCCTGGGAACAGGACAGAGTTATGGTCAAAGCTTTCCCTAATGATGTTGTTCCCTCCTATCTTCACATGCTACCTTCCGGTATTCAGGAAAGGGAACAGAGCTGTACCTAGCAAGCGATTAAAATATGCATGCAGTGTCCGTCCAACAGGTATTTTCCATTCATAAATTGCCATAGCCAACGTTGCCACAGGTCAGCTGCAGCATACTGAGAAAGTTACACCGATAAATTTAATATCGGGCAGTATTAAGGCTGCTGACAGTCTATTAAATCAGCTACGGCATGGTACGTTGGCACTTCATTACCGAAACGTTATCAGGACTCGCTGGCTATGTCACACGCTACGTGGGAGCTCACGAGCAGGGCAAGGCATAACACCCTGATCACGGTGGGGTTTGGAAAGCGGGAACCTTTCTAGCTCTTCTGCAGCATTAAAAAAAAAAAAAAGGACATATAGCCCTCTTCAATGCAGTAGACCTCATCTGCCCCTCCTTCAGCACCTTTTCCTTTTTTTTTTTGGCACCTTTGCTTTAAAAACATAGTGGGAAACTATTTGGAGAAAGAAAATTCATTACCCAGTATGCGCCCTGTAGGTTTGGCTGTTTTTTTTTTTTTTTTTTTTTACACAAATGTAACAACGAAAAAGGAAATATAGTAAGAGTCTAAAAAAATCAGAACAAATTCTTCCCCCCACACAGCGGTTTATTCCTGGAGAAGCACGCCTATGATAGACCCTGCTGCTGAAATTGGTTTTCTCTGAAAGTTGCTCAGATGCTATGATGACGGCCAGCAGCATAAACCCATAAAATAGACTTGATAAATAATTAATATTATGAGT
>NW_017728997.1:14540426-14548912 GCF_001723915.1 Gavialis gangeticus | reverse complement strand
CCCGGAGAAGCACGCCTATGATAGACCCTGCTGCTGCAATTGGTTTTCTCTGAAAGTTGCTCAGATGCTATGATGATGGCCAGCAGCATAAACCCATAAAATAGACTTGATAAATAATTAATATTATGAGTTCAGCTGTATATGCATTTATACAAGATCCTCAAAGAGAGGACGAGAGAGGGATTAGAATCCTTCATCCAAAACTGAGATGATATAGGGAATATTTCTAAAATATCGCCTAAAACTCGCTGAAATTATCCTGATTCTTAAACGTATGCAGGAAGATCATGAAGTCAAACTGACTGCAAAATCTCTCTATGCCTCTCAGCCTGAGAATATCAGGGGTTACATTTTCAAAGCATAAGATATAGGCAAAATCCATCCGTCAGTAATGCAATGGATGGCTCTACCAGTACCAGTCCTTTTGCTGGAAGGGTTCACCCAGCACCATCACAGGATACGTATAGGGCAGGCACACCCAGATAGCAGAGACAGCTACACCACAAGGCATGCACTGTTTATTGCCATTAAACCTTTCTCTTGTTTCTGTGCAACCACTATCACAATACATTCGCACAGCCGGGCAAAGCCGTTCGATGCAAAATGCTGCAAATGCTAGAAAAGCCAATTGCAGAAGGTTTCCATTTCCCCCCCTCACTCCACATGAACAGAATAAAATAAGTCTGACACAGTGGTAAAAAAAAAAAAGAGAGGGGATCAGAGAAGTTACCATAAACCCTCATTATGAAAGCACCCCTGAGAGCCATCCATCTTGGGTGTCAGTCTATAAAGCGTTTTTGCTACAATGGGGATATCTGGAATAAGACCTAATACTGTAGGGTATTTTTTAACTTCACAAAGAACACTGCAACAGGCGACTATTTAATCAGGCTGCTAAAGGAGCAGGTCAGCAGGTAATTCGCCAGGACTGCATTGCTTTTAAATATTTTACTAAAAGGCCCATAGAGATAATAACATCTCATTTGCCAGTTTGCCCTTCAACATGATATAACCTTAGTACCTTCTTGAAGGGGAAACAGACCTTTTATTAGTAAAGGTCCTTCAATTTAAAAATCTCCCCATGGCGATAGTGTGACATTTGCAGCTGGGATGCAAGGATTTGTACATATAAAAGCAGCATCCAGGAACCCATCAGAACCTCCCCTTGATTAAACATTTAAGCTCCGCGTCCGTGAGGTCCAGATAGCAATGACACCTGATGCAAAGCTTCAGGAACACTTTCCAACATCAGCTCCTATCTTTATTCGCATATACCTTTGCCAAAGTTTACAAAGCTGTGGCTGAAAGTTTCCACACTCATCCTCCACTTCTGACTGGTTGTTTTTTTTTTTAAAGGGCAACAGTGAAAATGGTCCACCTGTTTTCAAAAGCAGAGAGATGGGAAAAAGCAGCTAACTTGCCAATGCCAAATACCAAAAATATACTGCAATAATTCTCTGAAGAGCTCTAACACCTCTAAAACTAAAAGCAAGGACTTGGAGTTTTGCTAAAGTTTTGCTAAGCTTTTGGTGTCTTTCCTGCCCAGAGCAGGGGGGCTGGACCTGACGATCTCACGAGGTCCCTTCCAGCCCTAAACTTCTGTGAATCTGCAAAGGTTAGGGATTTTTAGGCAGGCCTATCACTACCTTCTTGCTAGTGCAGAGTGCTGTGGATGAACAAAGAGGAGGAGGAGGAAGACCTAGGACAACCTGGACCACCGGCACCAGAGACTGGATGGGATTAAAATTGACTGATTATACAAGGATTGCAAAACCTGGGAAGAATGGAGGAAAGTCAGGTGCCCCAATGGTTGGTGCGGCCTTGGGACCGACTGATCACGACCGCTGGAAGCAGACAAATATTGCTGCCTCAGGAGCATCACCTCTCAGAGGTCCACGCAAGGAGACTTCTGGGCAGATTGTCTCATAAGACAAGACCCAATGTTGCCTATCAACTATCCCCTACAAGATATTCACTGAGATTCATGAAGGAACATTGCAAAGGAAAGACCTGTGGTCATGGATGAATGGTTCAGTAGTGTGACAGCATGCAACATAACCCACACAAGCCGCAAAAAGGATAACGAGACCCCGAGAGCTATATTATCTTCACCTGGATCACCCCGAAATACCACAAGCAAACAGCGAGAGGAATAGGGAGACATTACTAAACACTTCCTAACCATGACCTTTTAAAAAAGTCAGAATGCTTAGACTGCAAAGACATCAAAGACCACTGAACTAATAAAACACATGAAATTACAGAAATAAACGGGGGAAGTCCAATAAAAGCACTACCAATCAACTCATTAGATGGAATGAAAAAGTTCTGGGCTGTGCCACAACGATAAAAAGAAAATCTAAAACTTCAAAGTAATGAGAATGATAAAGCTCGAGTTTCACATTCATTTATCCATGCATGTTTAAATCATGAGCGCGCTAATTGGGTGAGCGGGTAGCGTGCCGACTGGTAACAGATCTCCTAGAGTTGCTCGCGTGCTCATATATAGACGGGACTGGGATTAGATGGGCCCAAGAAAGTTGATGTTTTCTGTGGTTCCCATCGCAAAAACCCATCTCCACAATAGACACTGTGCACTTCCTTCCCTTTATTAGGAGTTCGAGAGAGAGGAAAAGGGCTTCAACCAACAAAAAGTCTGAACTGCCTTCTGCCCCCGCAAAGCAAATCAACCTCAGGAATCAGAGATCCATCGGTAAGGTGGTCACTGATGCATCATCGTGGCAGGGGAGCTTGCATCGTGTCTACCATGCATGTCGTCTGGACGGAGAAAGAGCCCAAGATGCTAGGACAGTCCCCCTTGCAGGTTTCACATATTCATACGGACAAAGTGCAAAGAGAAAGCTTAAAGGCTATTCCCTGGCCCCAACCATCATTGCCACCTTTATCAAGGTGGGGCATCCCAGGGAAGTATTATTAGCCCTCCATAAGAGAAACAATGAACTGTAAAAATCACTACCACCTTGATATCAGCGCCACGGACAACTCCCGTTGCTCAGCCTTCTCGCCGAGATAAATACAGCGCGCTAACATCAGAAGATGCCCTCTGTACCAGCAGTTTGGCAAGGACCAAAGGCTTCTGGATGGGACACCTCAGTACAGACAGAAAGGCTTTATTTTAACACTGCCCTCACTGACACGCGAATCTGAGACTTTGGGAGCCGAGTCCCACCCTATTTTCAACCAGAGTTCAAGGCAAATGTTGTGTAGTAATGACACCCCAAAGATACAATCAAAAGCTTTGAGACTTCCCAAACAACCAGGTCACACAGGAGGGAGATTTCATGCTTCCAGAGGAAAATAAGGTGATTAATGATGTCTACTCCATAGATGTTACCAACAGAAAGGAACCACAGAAAGGAACAAAATCCCTTTCTCAGGTTAAGGATGTATGCGACCATTTTGACTGCTCATGAAGCTGTGAGTCTAGTATTTTTTCCCCCTTTGTTTAAATTCTGAAAATTACTAAAACTTGAAAATGACTTTGGTGGACTATTGCTCGTCTGTGGCTGCTTAGAGGATCTCATAATTAATTTTCCTTTTAGGTCATAAATATTATGTAATCCAGATCTGGCTTTTGCTCTGGAAAGAACAACTGGAGAGAGAAAACACACAACACAAAACAAACCCTGCCTCTTACGCAGTTTGTGTACGGGCTAAATACCTTACAGACTTTATAGAAAGGCCTTCACGTTAGCTACTGTGGACTCCATAGTTAAGACTGTTTTGAGATATATGCACTGAAGCAGGACTAACATGCTTGTGAAATGCATGCATATATATTTAGACCAATATTATATATGCACGTTTAAGAAATTAGACCAATTTGCGTTGGGCTAATAAAAGATATCGGATTTACCCAAAGAACCTTGTCCACCTACGTATTGGTACATTTGAAAAACTTTTCAGTAAAGCACATATGGACGTTACATATAGATACGATATATATCAATGTCTCTCAAGTCAGTGTGATCATCTTTCCTATAATTTTGAAGTGCACTGACTACGCAAGAGAGAAGGGTAACAAGTTAACCCCCTTAAACACACCATAGCCCTGATGTATGTCATCTTCCTTCTAGCACAATTCAATCCCCATACACTTCCCATTGGCACCTTGATGTAAGAAAATCAGACCAAAGGAAAAGTGAAAAATTGCATTTCTTAGGTTGTACAGGGCTGGAGTTTTTACAAGAATTCAACCCCTTGCCACAGGTCCCACGTTAAAAAAAAATGCTAAATACCCATCAAACTCCCATTTTTCCATTCCATGTAAAACCTCGCCCAGCAAAACCAAGGAATCCTAATAATGATGTTGGCTGACACCCCACAGAAACACCTTAACTATAAGAGCCGCTACCAGCTCCGGGACCTGCAAATGAAGTTGGTCTCAAAGTTGCCGCCTCCTTTTCTTATTAATCCCAATGGAGTAAAACTAGGTGCTGATGTTGCCTATACAAAATGTTGCCTTTTTCCAGGTCTCCGACCCTATTAGAAGCGAGTCCTGATGTCACACTACCCATCCAAATGCAATGCACTGCTTCACATGCGCACAGCAGGGCAAGTGCAGTTTTGTAAAGACTTTTCACTCCACCCCTTCCATGTTCTGTTCCCCAAAGGCATCGTTTAAGGGGGGGGGGGAAAAAAGGAAGAAAAGGTGCTTTATCTTTTCTGTTTGGCCCTGGAATCTGACAGCCGGCTGAAACTCCAGCGGACATTAACATCAGAAAAAAATCGCACTCATCTATGCAGAACAGCAACAGCAGCTGAGGATTAGTTGCAGAGAGAAAGACCATATAGGATTAACACAGTGAACCAGTCATCGTGCTGACTAGAATATTCAAGAGCAAAATAAGCAGAGGGTTTTGGGACGGGATTTAGTGAAATTTGTTGGGAAACGGCATCGCATTGTGAATCCGGTCTATGCCGAATGCAACAGGACTCACTGGGGGCTTCATATGCATTCGTTTTAGGGGTGCTTACGGCATAATTATTTTCCAGGGGCAGTGGCTTGGAGTGGATGGAAAGCTGTCAAAACAGACATCAACCTGTGAGCTTCAAAATGAAGGCAAGAGCTTTACCTACAGTTCCTGAAGTTTTAAAATGACTGAAATCCAGCGTAAGCTTTATTACTGTCAGACACCGAGGCAAGAACCCCACACCATCTAATCAGCGCCTGGTGCTGAATTAATGGCCTCCATTGTTGCTTCTTTCTTTCCGAGACATTTTGAATGCCATGACAGCCTTGCTACTGCCACGGCTCGTCAGGGGTGGTGAAAGGCCCAAATTATGGAGCTGATTACTGACATTGGAGCACCTCATTAAAAAGGAATCCGCAGGCTTGGAAAAGGCCGACTGGCAACACGGCAGGACGGGGATGTGCAAGATTTCGACTAAGGGAAGGTCCTCCAGGAGCTCTCTGGGCCTTGCCCAGCTTCCACCTGTTCCACCATTTGCCTCCCTAAATCATTTTTGGATTTCCAAATGAAGCCAGGCACCCTTTGGGTGCCTCCAGGACTGTTCCTGCGACAGCCACCCTCCGTAGATATGCACGAACTGGAAATAAGCATGGAGCGCAAGGTTGCACTAGGTGACCGCCCCCCCTCCCCCTTTCAACCCACGTGAATGATTGCACCAAGACAAGGAAGCAATTCAGGACCTGGCCCTTCCTCAGTAGATCCACAGGAGTGAAGGCACCACCCAGAAAAAACAAAGTAGCCTGAGCTGAAGTGAAGAGTCTGCCTTTCATCAGTTATTTCCTAGGTACGGTAGGGAACAAAATAGCTTATCTGGGGGGAAAAAAAAAGGCAGCTCAAACAGCTTCTCTGAATACATGCCCTTAAAGGGCCAGTGGCAGCAATCTGCTCAAGTTTAAACCAACGTCCCGGCATCTGGGCGCCTTGGGCAGGAGACAGGTGAAAGGGCTTCTTTCCTCTTAGCAAGATCCGCTGCCTTCAGGCTAGATCCTTTGGAGGGGGGTGAAGTCTTTCTGAACTTGTAGTCAATCCCCCTCTCCCACCTGTACAAACCCACGGAGTCTCGGCAGGGCTGTAAAGAAATAGTAGCTGATAACAGGGATGTGGGGGCTGCTTGGAGGATGCTCTGCAACCTAACCTGGTGCACTCTGCCTCTGCACGGGGGGCACGAACGTGGCTAGACTGGTAGTGGCAACCCACCACAGGGACGATCTGATGGCCGGCTGTGCAGAGTGAAATGAATCTGGTACCTCGGGCAGCTTCCTACAGCACTGACACTCTCGGCTGGGCTTTTCTGTACCCCATAAAGACAAGCAAGTGAAGGGGAACAAAGACTAAAATTCCCCTTCCTCCACTCCCGCTTCCGTGCCCGGTCACTGCCCACCTGTCCGCTGATCCACAGAAACGGGACGCCAGGAAGGGCAAGTGCAGCAAGGGGAAGCCACTGGTATCACTGGCCATGCTTTACCTGTCCTCCGGGCAGAAGCAGCAAGCCAGCACAAAAATACAACGCGAGTCTGGCCTGGAATCCAAACCCCAGGAAGAAATATAAACCTTTCTATGTCTAATAATCTCCCTTCTGCATTAATCATTGGCTTGGTTGAGCCCTGCAAGCAAATATTCGATTCTCGTTGCAAGAGGCAGCATGCTATAATACGAGTAAGGAACAAAGCCTGCTTTTTCTGCACCGCTTATGGTGGCTCTGTCTGCCACGGGCAGGAACGGTCCCGACACTGAACAGGATACAGCGGACGGGATCAGTTGATAACCCTTTATTAAAACACAGGACGCAGGAATCATTATGCCCACTTCTGCCTATTTGTCCCAAAGACCTCAGGAATGAGACTTCCTAACATGGCTGTTGGTTTCTGGTAGAGCGAAGAAAAATGTCTTAAATAGGGTATTTGGCTACTGCATAACAACAGGGGACCAGCAGGCAGCGAACAATCTTTTATTTAATAAGAGCATGGTAGGGCTTGTTTATTCCAGGTTGCACAGTGCTACAGCAATTCATTCACAATTGATGCATTTCCGAGCCGGGTTAAAACATGCCATTTTTAACTCGCAAGCCACCAAACCTGAAGCCCTGGTCGACCCTGAAAAACCTGACGACACCACGCACGACCGACCCAGCGTCCCCCTAGGACCTCCTGGTTCTACCATGTGCCTGTCTTGGTGGATATCCTGGAAAGAAAGGGTGCGTCCTGGCCTCGCTGTCCCTTTAAGAAAGCATCTGGCCTCTTTCAGCTTTACCAGGGGCAGGCACTCAAAAGAGGCGTTCAGCGGAGCAGCATACAGCTGTCTCGATCACAGAGGCAAGCTCCTTTTTGCAAGCAGTCGGCACCATAATGCACCCCCCGTCCCCCCCTCCCGACAGCCAGCCCAAACGGAAACGGGCTCGCACTGGGTATGTCCAAGCTGGGCTGAAATGGCAGCGTGCACTAATTCTCGAGGTTGCTCTCTTGCTGTTTTAGTGTCTACAGGCAGTGATCTCCAAAGAGCAACTGCATTTACCAGCGACATGCCTGCAGACATCCGAAGGTCCCCCCCTCCCCTTCCCCGCCGAGCTGTGGGCAGAACAATACAGGAACATACATTTATCAACACCTGCTGTATTGCATTAATATGCACAGGGCTGTATTGATGACTTGCCCCTTGAAGACTAAGGCGGCATTGTTCTTCGCGATCCATCAGCACCTCACTTCCCCTCCCCCCCCGGGCTCCAACAAGCCCCCTTTTGACATGCCCCCCGTTTTCGAAAGCCCAGACTGACGACCGCATTTTGGAATGCACTTCATTAAAATGTAGCTGCCCCGTTCCAACCTGCAATGCGGAGGCAATACAAAGCGAGTGCCACGCTTCCCCCTGCATTTCGTTCAAAAGCCCCATTGTTCGGCAGGCATCTGGTCCTGATCTCAGCCTATTCGTGCCCATTGACCCCTCTTTTCAGAGCGCACCCGCTCACGAATGGGCCTCACGTAAAGCCTGCTTGATGAATTAAAAAGCAGCACTAGCCATCTGTCCTCCCAGGCTGGGCTAAGGTTGTGCAGCTACCACCACCGCCACCACCCCCCGTCTCGCCGAGCCCCCTCTGTTTATACACATAACCCGAAGCTGATAAACCTCTGGCTTTGCTCAGTAAACACTGCCATAGCTCATCACACTTCCTGCTTTACATTCATTACGTTAGCATCTAGCGGGGGAAAGGGAAAAAGAGCGAGCGCGAGAGAGAAATACAAGAGAACGGTCTCACTTGCCTGAGTCCTTCGGAATTCAAGCACAAATACAAGATTAATCCCTCCTTTGTGAGCTCTTGTCTTAAAGTCGTGGTATGTAATGATCCTCAGCGCTGCAGCAAAGGGGAATAAAAAATGCAGGGTTCATAAGCAGGGGGAGGACAGGGCTTACTTACATCAGGGTTTCTGCCACATGACAATAGGTTTGAGAGGGAAAGAATAAGCTGGCAGCAGCAGCTGACAGTGCAAAAGGGAAAAG
>NW_017728997.1:14526688-14535426 GCF_001723915.1 Gavialis gangeticus | reverse complement strand
ATTTGAAAGAGGGAAAGAATAAGCTGGCAGCAGCAGCTGACAGTGCAAAAGGGAAAAGGCAGAAGCCTGCCTTTTATATAATTGGTGACATTTCTAACACATGACAACAGTTTCCATCTGTATTTAAGCTGGGAGTGTGAGAAAAGAGCATTACATCACGGCTCCTCTATTCCTAAAGGCTGTGGAATATATAGGCCAGCGGGATTAAGAAGCACCTGTGCATGCTGGAAAACTGAAATACTGGGAGATAGATTTTTATTTTCCCCCCTCTTCTTTATTTCCCTGTTGCTTTCCACCGTGCACTGTGGCTTGAGAGCATGCCCAGGGAAGTGTGAAATGGTACTGTCCTCTTTTTGTAACGCACTAGAATGGGGAACCTATACCGATCTATCTATCTATCTATCTATCTATCTATCTATCTATCTATCTATCTATCTATCTATCTATCTATCTATATCAGTGGGGGATGCAGCACTTCATTTTCAACAGGCATCCCGAGACAAAATGCAGAGCATTGTTCTCTTGGCTTCCCACAGCAGGTGTCCCGAGGCCCTCGGGTTTCTCTTCCTGCCCTGACTTTCATCTCCCTCTTAAAAACCGCAGGGAATTTCGACGAGAATATTAAGGAAAGAAAAAGAAAAATGAAAAGCCAAGTGTATGCCTGTGCCTGTTTAAAGGAGAGCGTTATGAGAAGGGAGAGGAAGATATCTTGAGGATAGCAAGATACTGCTGTTTTGACTGCTTGACAGCTAACAGGTGTCTGTCTTGGATGCTCTCCATGCATCTCATGGACTTGCGTGCCTCAGGTGCAATGCAAGCGCCCTAGTGGATCGCAGATTCGAAAGAAATAAAAATCTCCCGCCAATGAACACACAAGCTGTTTCGCTGGGGGTGGTCTGCGTGCATCTCCTGGGCTGCTGTCTGGACTCTGCTAACGTTTTCCAGGACAGGTGAGGAGTTAAGGCCCTGCAGAAGCAGCATGATACATCTCCATAAGGGAGCCCACAGCTCTCCAGCAATCCCATTGGGCAAGCCCAGCATTACGTCACGGGGATGGGATTTAGGCACTTCAGTGATGAGTGCTCAGCCAATCGCAAATCTCTTTGGAGGAAGAGCCGATAAGATGTTAGGACTTCATGGGTGGGGCTGGGTCAAGGAAAGCAGGAAGGTGGAGGTGAGATGGGAAGATATTTGCTTCCCTCCATACAAAAAAACCCCTCTTGCTGACAACTGCATGCCTGGCTTGCGGTCACTCTTATGCTACAGGAACGCACCTTGCTGTAAAAAGTGAAAGTCAATGCAAAAGACAACCCCACTTGTGCCGTAAAGCTAAGAGCATACAACGCGAAAGTCAATGTGCAAGACAACCCCGCTTGCACCTGGCGTTTGCTGTTCAAAACGGACCTCGCTAAACGTTTTAACCTGTGCATGCAAAACCCTGCGGGTTGACAACATGTGCATGTAAGAAAGTTCAAAATCTTACCTCGCCGTTCCTCCACGCAACAGTGAACAGAGATGTCAATGCACTAAATTGGACTGTACACTGCAGACGTACAAATACGCTGACACCAAACTACACTTGAACTGTTAGTTTAGGTGGGACAAGTGTCATGAAGAGGAATAAAGAGCCTTATATTCAATATGAGAGATGCACACAAAGGGGAAAAGAGAGAGAGAGATGGAAAAAAAAGAGGGAGAGATGCTTTTTTTACTTTTATAAGAACATAAAAAAAATTCAGGCTAATGAAAAGACCATCTGGACCAGGTTCCTGACCTTTTGTGGTCTTCTTGCTAAAGGGTTTGAGGGGGCGTGAAGTCTTCCTTAAGATTCATCTATCCTTCTTGCAACAATAGCCTTAACTAAGTGGGTGAGACTGCCCCAAGTTATACCTCTGGTCAGCCAGCAGTTTTTCTGGAAACCTGAAATCTCGTGATTCAGAATACAAAATATAAGAAATGCAAAGAAAAAGAAAAACTGCTTCTTATTTGCAGTGCACAATAAGAGAGCCAACGTGCGAGCCACATTAAAGCCATATGATGTTTCAGTGAGGCAGCACCAACATGGAGGGGGGAAAAAAAAGGCTTTTCTGAAAAGAAAGAAATGGACTGTTTTACTCTGTATTTATGCACAGATGCAGCTGCCCAATCATCTATGAAAACTCTTTCATATGATTTAAGAAAAAAAAAAAGAGAGCCGCTAACAATAAAATGACTTTTTTTTAATCAGAGGTTTAAAGGCTTTTTTTTCCCCTTGACAAAGAAAAGACTCAGAAAGAAACAAATTCAATGAAAACTTTGGTTTCCCTACCATAAAAACCCCCACAAGCTCTGAAGCAATCAGGTTCTCCGAGCTTGTGTGGTCTCCAGCAAAACCTGGAGAAGGCATTTATTTAAGTTTATACAAGCCTTTGTGTTTTCATTGGTAGCCTTTAAAATGCAACGGTGAAAGCTTTACATTTCAATTCCGCCTTGCTTTTTTATGTGCGCATTGTCTGACTATTTATTCTACCGAATATAGGCTGCCGGTAGAAGAAAAGAAAAGAAGTTCAGACTCAATCCAATATGGTTCAAGGAAGCCAAACTCATGCGATCAGGATTTTTTTTTATATATACACTTACAGTTCCCATCGCTCCACTTTACTGTTATTTTCAGCCTCAAATGTAAATAATTTTTCTTGCCCTCGCTAACAATGGCAGAAATACTTAATAGAGAAGGCGTTTTAAAGCCCCCCAAATAACAAGCGTCTAAACAAATTTACAGCAACAGGGAAGTAGCTGTTTTGTCATTTCCCAGCGAATTCTATACCTTTTCTTCTGCGGGAAGTCAAAGGTGAGCTGTAAATCATTTCAATATGTGGAAAAGGATCTTGTCCTTACCGTAACCCCAACTTCTCACCATGAAATGAGAGCATCTTGAGAGGAGATTTTTACAGCTGGGGTTTAACTCGCACAGCTACACAAGTGTGAGATGCAGCACTCTTGTAGGTAGGAACAAACTTCTTCGGCAGACCTCTTAGTCTTTCATCAGTGCATTTTGGAAACAATTCGCTCACCATGTGGGACCAGCAAATGGGGAACAAACTGTGAATTCAAATAACTGTAAACTCAGCAAGATGTGGAAATAAAACACAGATGGTGCACTTTAGATTAGGGGTCAGTGTCTTAACATTGCTTTCACTTCTGCATTCTGGCCGGTGATGTATACCACCCTCCTCCTTGGGGCAGGCCTCAAATGAAAGCATGACTCACGCAGGAAAACATACAGGCGAGCAATATCTCAAAGCCGGTCAGAAACGGCTATGGTGACTTTAAGCCACTGCTCATGGCTTGTGCTGCTTGAGCTTTAACACTGTTTTCTATGTGGAGGGAAACAGCTGGGGGGGCAAAAAAAAGGGTTTTCATTATCAAGTTCAACACTTGCATGTTAAGGGGCTTAAAAAAGTGTTACCTTCTGCTGCTTTCGAGCTATGCCCAGCAACCGTCTTCTCATTATGTGAAATTCCCTGGGATCCTTCCTACATGATTTTAATCCCCAAGATGAGTTCCCACCAGCCTTCCAGCTCTGGTACCTGCTGGCAGAAGCAGACAACTATCCCCAAGAAGCATATCGAGCATCTTCTGTTGCCGATCATTGCAAATCTCTCTCAAACGGCACGCTGTACTCACATGAACGCAGCTGGGCCAGTTACAGACACGGCACTTTTATCAGTATAGGCGATCGGAAACTGGTCTGCACCCAGAACAGAAATTCGGCACACAAAACCACGAGAGAACAGCAGTTGGGTGCACAAAGACTGGTTTAAAAATAGCAGAACCTAAGATTTGCCCACCTGCACCAAAAGGCGAATGTGTGTTTTGCTCGCTACCGATCCAAACTACACCACTTACAGAAAACCATGCAACTTATGTCGAGTCCACCTTGGGCTTTTTGAAGGTCTGTACCTAGCCCTGATGAATTGCTGGCTAAAGCTGTCACCGTTACACCAAAGGACTTCATAATGACTTCTCTCTGTGAAGGGCAACCAGAAAGCTCAACGGCGTTTTAAAGAAGGGCACGATTCTTGTAAGAAACGGTTCATTCAGAGGAAGAACGAAATATAAGCCTGGATTAGGTGGTGGGAGATTTGCACAGAAAATCTACAGGAGCACAGCATGCTAAAGAGGCGAGGATGGCACATGGGGACGGTAAGGTGACGGTCACCTTCAAACTGTGTTGGAGGCTTTTTATCAGATCCGAGTTAATGAGGGAGAAATCTCATCGTTCTAAAATATTAAAAGTTACCATTAATGGTAGCATCAGTGCTACTTAAGGCTGGGAAATTACTGAACGTCTCTCCAAGTAATTCTCTTGTGTGGTTAGTTACACGGTAGAAGATCTCATCTCATCAGCAATTTTTTCTCCAAAATACTAAGCATTTTGGAAGCAAGATAATAGGAGGCTAATAATACAGTATGCTATAGTAATGCTATTTTTTTTTAAAATCATTATAGAAATAAAAGGCAAATACAGCCAGATATGGACAAACATCCCAGGATTCTTCCACTCCCTAGAGACCCCAGACTTCAATCTTGTCTTCATCCTTCAGCATCCTTCTGCCTCTCCCCTTGATAGTCTTGCTAGTAGCATGGATCTATTGCAAGTCACATGGTACCTGGCATTTTTCCCCCCAAACCCTGCCTGCTCAAATCAAGGGAATCTCAACGTTTAAAGTGTATTGTCCTTACGTGCAGGGAAAACACTGGAGCAAGTGCATGCTAAAGGCTCAGAAACTAGAAGGCAAATAAAGAGAACCCAACTCCATCCTATTCTACATATGCAAGAGGCCAGGATTTGTGTGGGTGGCATCTTTTATTGCACCACCTTCATGGATGGACTAGATTTAGATATGCTTTTGAGTTCACTGCATTCTTCATTCAGTAGACTCTGCAAGATGCAAAATACTCCCCAAAGGACATCAACCTGGTTGATGTCTTCGTGATGACGGGTGGGACACATACATTTTACGCTCTCTACTAGGAAGGAAGGGACTCCAGCGTATGTGAATCATGGGCAGACATTGTGTAAAACAAAATTATAATATAAAATAATAATTATAATCGGAGGAAAGAGTTAAAAGTGCGGGTGAACTTTATGTTGAAGCCTCGTGAGCTCCCAGAGTCACTTACTGTTTCCTCCACCTTTTGCTCTCTGCAGATACAGCGGGACTGCCCCAAAAGGCCTGAAGATGGATTTGCAAGATTTCAGTATCCACCTGGTTTTTCAATGATAAACGTCTCGTTTTCAAGATACATTAGACCTTCTAAGAGCCATTTATTATACATATCCACTTAAATAATAATTTTCACAATCCTCAGTGAAACAGATGTCTTCCCTCTTAAATCACTAATTAAGTGCAGCCTGGGACATTACAAAGCCTTTTAAAAGGATATCAGGGAACCAGCGTCCCCCTTAAACAAACCTACTCTGGCAATGACCCAGAAATCTCAGCTTCATAACTCAAGGCCCTAATTATTCAGGAGGACATTATATAAAAAGGGATATATCTAGAGTGCTAGTACTCTGGGGAGATTTATTTCCCTTTCTGGGGGGGTAGAGCTGGAAATATTTGTTATAATTCAGGGGGTTTTTTCTCCTGTATCCACTGATTATAATCAATGAAAATCAATATGTGAAGATTACCATTAGTCACACAGGGCAAATTCTACTCAATAAAGCTGTAAGTTTTGAAGAGCCATTTTGGTAGTTATAAAGTAAGTCAAAACTTTTTGATGGAGGGCATTAAGCAACTGGGGTGTTTTGGCTGTCGTGGAAGATGTACCTGGGATGCCAGAAGAAAAAAACACAGGTATCCTGGTCCTTAAAACGAAATGGTGGTTACATGAGCTTTGATCCAATAGCTCCAATCAATATTGTGCTCAGATGTTCATCTCTGTACTTTGTGGGAAAACGGTGCTTTTACTTCTTCAGTGGTTTAAAACATGGAATAGAGTAACCATATGGGACTACCAAACCTGACAATTAAGGTGCAACCTCATCTGCCATCAGGTTTTGAAGCAAACCCACAGATCTCCCTGCATCTCAGATCTGAAGGAATCTATAGGTGCAGAGCCTGAATACCATCTCAGCCATCTCACACGTTCACAGCCTTAAAATCCTTTAACACGTCAAAGATATACCAAGGATTGCTTAAATACCCACTGCAAATGCCTTACTGAGGTACAAAGCAACCAGCTGAATTTGCAGCACCCACAATTAAAGGGCAAAATGAAGTACACTGCTGATTAAAAACAAAAAACAAAAAAAAAAAAACCAAGCATGTAATCCCTTCCCACACTTCTTGCACAGCCTGGGCTTGGGAGAGCCCATAAGACTGAGCTACTTCTCTTTTGTACTATTCTCTTGTGCCTCATGCAATTTTAAATGGGCATATACTGAAATCAAAAAAGCTACTCTTAAATAAGCCAGCAACCAGATGGAGCAATATCTGCCATCATAAAAGCTTTTACTTCCAAACCTAAAGAATACCCAACAGTTCCACTGTTATAAAAGCATACTATTGATCTAAAAGGATAGGCCAGATGGACAAAAAATGTCTGAAGCCTCTCAGATTAAAGAGGAATGATGCTTATGGAAAGAAACTAAGCTACAGAAATCTTGTTCAATATTGGACATCCTTACTTCCTAGGAAAAATAGTCTCTCCTTGCTCATGAAGCAGAAAACATCCAAGGTTTAGGTAGTATCTGAAATAATATTCTCCCTGCAAACTTCAGATGACTGCAGGATGGTTCAGGTACCAGCAACACACTGCTCACTGATATACACTGGCTGAAGAATAGGTAGTCTTCAATCTATTTACTGCACAATGAATATATAAAAAGCCTCATTTTAATTTATGCAGGCTGAGCCCTCATGTTCAATGCGACTGAAAGCGTGCGCCGAAAACATGTTAAATAACACTCTCCAGAATTAGAAGAGTCCCAGGAGGATGCAGTGTGATGAAGCTGATCTCTACAGGCATTCACAGGAGATAAGGCTACTGTGAACGTTGCAACTTTTTTTCATAAACTAGGACGGATCATGAAAAATAATTAATTACCTTTGCTGTGGTAGAGAAAGGCCTGCCCCTGGTTTGCCTTCTGCACCTTTTTCTTGTTAAGAAACTGGGATTCCACATGTATCGTGGGGAATGGTCCAAAAGGCACAGGGATAATAAGGAACGTGGCACTTCTGGAAGGCTTTTGAGAATGTGTTTGTACAAGCCCATGATTTATTGCCTATGAAGGAAAGTAGCTCAACTAACCTGTCAGCCATTCTGTTTCTCTCCAAGGAAAATTAGCAACTAAAAATAAGGCAGAATTTGGGATGCACGGGGCCCGTCTGCATGTGCCAAATGCTGGGAACAAGGCAACGGTGCCACTGCAGAGAGGCGCAGAGCATGCATGCACAGCATGCCTTGGGTGTGCTTATGGCTGGCCTACAAATGCACTGTTGTCTCATTGCCAGCATTTGGCAGGCCTGGCAGGGCACACATCTCAGTGCCGTTCCTACAGTCATCATACAGGAAGCACAGACATATGCTAAATATGCAACCTAAATGCTTCTATGCATATTATGAAGACCATTCAGCTTTATGACTGATGCCCTGCCCATGACAGCAGTTCTTCATAAAAAAAAAAAAAGATTCATAGACGTTAGGGCTGGAAGGGTCCTTGAAGATCATCAAGTCCAGCCCCGGCGAGACTGAGCATTCCTGAATCCAACACCAGCATCTTTGAGGTGCTTTTCTGACAGCTCATTTCAACATGCCTAATGTCTTAGGAGCAACACCGCTGAATCTGGAGCAAACAGAACTGAAGCACTTCCCCACCTAGACTGAAACACCAGACTGAGGGGCTGCAGGCCTGGTGGTCTGCTGGCAAATGACCCGGCCCATCCAGCCTTACCCGCTCTTCAGCAGAAAACGCCAGTGGTACTCAAGTACGTGGTGCTCTGTTTCACGACGGGAGCAAACAGCTACAGAACATCTCAAGATCGTTTTGCAATCTAGTTTGCAACCTAGACGTATACTCAGTCTGACCCCAAGTGGAGTGGCAAGACCTTCCGGCCAGGAATCTCTGGGTTTAAGTACCAGCGGGACCGCTGGCACAGCCCAGCCAACACTAGGGAGAAAGAGGCACACTGACAACTCAGTTCAACTAACCCATGGCAAAATCCTAGAGATGGGGAAGGCAGCTTGCTGCTTTCCTACAAGTCAGCAGTCAAGATAAAGATTATGAGAGGCCCACCTTTACCTCGTTTTGCTAATCTGCATAAAAACAACCCCCCCCCCATTCCTTTACTCAATCGAGCTATAGATATGTTCCCTTCTTCCACCTTGGCCGTCTCCTCACGACAGCCTCTCTGATGGTATCTTACGGGAGGATCAAAAAGTCTTGGGTGCAGTTTTGTGCAATGCAAACCACTTAAGGAGACGATTCTCCAGGCCCAGAGGAAGGTAATCCCCTGGAGGGTCAAAGGGGGCAGGAGAGCATATAAGCCTCCGTGGCTTACTAAAAACATCCGGGAATGTCTCCTTGCCAAAAAGGAGGCTTACTCCCAATGGAAAGGAGGGGTCATCACTAAGGAGGACTATTCTGCAGTTGCTCGGGGATGTAGGGGGATGGTTAGGAAGGCCAAGGCAGAGATGGAACAGGGGCTGGCTTCCCGGATTAAGGACAACAAGAAGTCCTTTTTTAA
>NW_017728997.1:14515584-14526125 GCF_001723915.1 Gavialis gangeticus | reverse complement strand
GTGAGGTGGTGCAGGCTCCCACCCTGGGGGTTTTTAAGAGGAGGTTGGATGACCACCTTATTGGGGTCATTTGACCCCAGTGCTCTTCCTGCCATGGCAGGGGGTCGGACTAGATGATCTGCTCAGGTCCCTTCCGACCCTAGAAACTATGAAATTATGAAACTATATTTTTGCTCTAGAGCAAAACTTGCAGCCTGAAGTGTGCCAACCTCAGCTGAGGCAGGTGGATCGCTCTCATTTTTGTATCAAACTCTTTGGATTCATGTGAAAGAACCGGTTTCTACCCTGCATCTCTGCTGCACCTTAATTAATTGTCACTCATTTCGTCCTTGCGTTACGGTGCAACAACAAGCAGCTGGCAGTTCAGGCATGCTCAGTCTGAGTGACCTTGTGCTCTCGTAGCGTGTTTACCACATAATCAGCACGGAATTCCATTTTCAAAATACAAGACTTCCTAATCCATCAGCACCAGAGATTGGCCCAGAGCTCTGGATTTACTAGTCACATGTACCGAGGAATAAAAATATAAGAGTATGCAGCTAAATTAATCTCTGGGCCTGAAAAAACGTTCCAAGCCACCATGTGTACAGTAGCTGCATTCAAATTTGCCATGTACATACTGACATCATGCCCCAGAACTATGACTGATCCCTTTTCTACTGTATATAGAGGCAAAATTAAATGCTGTCTATTTCGAGGCAAATTTGTCTATTTAGAGGCAAAATTAAGTGCTATTTATAATTAACCGGAGGACAGAGCTATGTGATAGAAAAACCTGGAAAGTGGAGTTACCTATTTGTTTCATAAAAGGAAAACAAGTACAGATATTTGTATTAATGCAAGCACAAAATGCATCTTTTCCTGTTGTTTTTAAAAGGCAGAAGTCTATCCCCCCCCCCCATTCTAAAACAAAGCTTTGGGTAAGTCCAAGCAGTTTAGCTCACAGTCAAGTTCAATAAATCAGAGAAAAGAATCAAATGGAAAGCATTACAAAATGTAACCTTGGCAACACAGAAAATGCTTCAAAAGAACTTATGCTCATTTGCTTTATTTGCCGCTTCTGAAATTGGACTGTAAGGGGGGTGGGGAATACACGGGCTATTAGCATAGATACATGGATATTAGCATCAGGACTCTGCAGCTAAGCCTAAAATTGCATTCATGCTCTTGGAATGCATCTTGTTCAGTAGCCCTTTAAAAAAATTGCAGCTAGGCAATTTAGAACCCTAAAGACTAATTTCAAGGTGACAAGATTGAAAATGGAAATGTTCAATAATAATAATAAAAAAAATCTGTGTTCACTCTTCATACCCATACACAGTATTTTAAAGTACTTTAGTCCATGCTTTCCCACTAACAAAATAAGACGAGTGCAATTAGGTTGTCATTTGAGAAGACTCGCTACACAGATTTTCTATATGCAAGGGCTTAGAAAAGACCAATCTATGTCAGCCACCATTACATGGTGTTTGCTGGCAAGTGTTGACTTTTTAATGGCAACCACCCTCACTTCTCTGTCAGGATAAATCAGCTCTTGCTTGCATAAAGAAGAAAAAAATCTAAAATGTTTGGTAAAAATGTTCTAAAATCTGGATGTTTGCTCAAGTTTTATTCACACCGTCTTGGAAAAATACTATTACTTGCAATACACGCTGAGAATATTCAAGTCAACGAGATACATTTGTCTGGTTACATAGCCCCCTTTAGGAAGCTGGGAAGTGACAAACCGAGGGACATGAATAAGAAATATTTGGCAAACTTTACATACCCTCTACAAAGGCCAGCCCCAGTCTGCATTTGGGACAAAGACTCCGTTAATTTATTATAGGCATCTATACACCTTTAATATGCCAGTTTTCAGTGAGGAATTTTCTAGACTTCTCATGTTTTTTATTCTGGTGGACTTCTTTGCATGCAAGTTTTTCCTATTGTTTATTTTCTACTTGAATTAAGGATGATGTTCCGCTAGTGACAGTGTCCAGTTTCCATGGTGACAAGCTGTGATGTCATAAAAAGTGTTGCAATTTCACAATTTGATCACCATCATGAAAAAAGTCAATCTGAAGAAAGAAAGGTCCTGCTCTTCTTCAAAGGCTCTAATCACTAACGCAACAATGAGGGAAAAGCAACAGACCGTACATGACAACTACACAGCACTCTTCCCAAACCAAACGTTTATTCAATTCTATATACAGCGTCAACCACCACTGGTAAATGACAAGTAGCTACTAAGTGATGGAACTTCGATATGTACCTAATATCCGATTGCTCCAAAGTAAAACCAACAGATCAGAAGCCAAGAACAAAGTGGTTTCGATGGCAATATCAATCACTCTCCTTCCGTCCCTTTCAAGACGGCCGTAACTGCCCTCTGGTCCTTTCCACGATAATCCGTTCCAGAGTAATCCATCCATTATGCTCCTTATCTCAGTCAATCCATAGGCTTTTTACCATGAGGAATCAAGTACTCCCTGGGCACATCTGTATGTGTACTTTAATGAGCATTTGCCTACTTTAATCCACATTAAAGTGTCACTAAAACATGCTGTTTAGTTAATGTGCATTAAAATAGGTTAATGTGTAACTTTAAAAATGTGCTTTTTGGTTAATGCACATTAAGACAGGCTAATGCAGATTTTCCTAGTACTTCAAAATGGAGGTACCAGATTTAATGTACATTAACTAAAGCATCTTAATGCACATGTAGACATGCCCCCTATCTACCCAAGCACCATGCGCATCTTTTTCTCCACTGTCCCTAGAGGCAAGAACCCCGTTGTTGTAAATCATGGCTCCCACATAGTATTGCACACCATCACTTAAAAGACCACCTCTAAATGTATTTAATGTTTTTACATAAAATTCCCCATGTGAATTGTTTTTCTTACTTACAAGGCACAGCATGGCGATAAAGGTTATCTCTAATGGTCTGCTGCAGCTCGTGGTCTGGAGATCCTTTCTGGAACCTCTGGTTGAGATAATGCCTCAGATCTTTGTTCAGTCTACTTCCTGCAACGAAAGCACAGGGTTGTTAGGTTTTTTGTTTTTTTTTTTAAATGCAAGAGAATTAATATTAGCAGCCTAGGCAAATGTTAGACTTCCATTCATATCCCCTTAAATTATGGCATTCTGACTTTACGAGCAGAGGCTCATCTTCCTCTACACATGGCTAATTACCAAAAATAACTCGCTGTAAACAAGAGGTCTCTCTTGTCTCATAACCTCTCTCTCTTCCTGCTGGTGTTAAAACAGATCATAATTCCCTGTGATCACTTATTTGTCTGAACAAACAGAGGAAGACAGATGACATGAGAAAGAAAATACTAATACTAATAATAATAAAGATAGTCTGACTCTTATAATTTACCAGAGAATAATCAGGGCGCACAGACAGAAGGCAACGGCTGTCACAGAAGATGCATCAATACAGCCCGAAGTGGCACATCAGCAACCACTGCCAAGCTTTTTGCTACTATATCTATGTCACTAACAAAGTTAGAGAAGAAGAGGTGAAAAGTAATAAGAATTTTCCATTTCTTCTGCCAACTACCACCACCAGCATTAAACATTAATAGCTAGTTGTTATGACAAAATAGGTTTTTATTTATCACATTACTGCTAAAAAAAAAAAACAAACCCCAAAAAACCTGGTAGATTTTATTGGAAGTAAAAAAGCTAGGTTGTCTTTTTTTTTTTTTAAAGATATAAATTTTCTGTTTTTTTATAATGGGACACTTTTGTTCCTCCAACCAATATAGGATAACTCACAATTTCACAATGCAAGACCATTTGGAAATAGCCACGTAGTGCAGAATACATACTTTGTGCAATAAAATACAGGTGTCTGTTGCATTGTTTCTAAAATAACAAGAAGGAGCAGGGAATTTATAGTTAAAACATCATGGGAGAAGGGATGTCCCTGGCCTAGTCAATTAAGAGCATATAAAGTATTGTTAGTCAAATGTCTACCTGCATCTTACTGTATACACCCCAAGTCCTTAAAACCCTGACATTCCCCTCTCTTTAGTTGTAATCCTGCTACGTCAAAATTTGGTTTAGATATGAAAAAGAATAAAATCCTGACATTTCTGTAGAGTTTCTGGTACACAAAGCTTGTAAATATATATACATTAAAATTATGCCACAAATATTAAAATGTTGCATTTTCTGAACTGATTTAATCAGTTGAGACTAAATGATATACTTTATTTTAGGTTTCACAAGAGACAAGTCAAAAAATAAGCAAAAGGGGCGATTTGTGCAGAAAATATGATAGAACCAAAACTATTCCATTTCTACAGAAACCTTCAAGTGGTTCTACCCCTTTCACTATGCAAAGAAGTGAAGAAATGGGAAGCCTGCTCTTCGTAGTGCATAGGCAGGAAATGATCAGCCAAGCAGTGATAGGGCTGGGTGAGAAACAATTTTCCTGTATGAAGTT
This sequence comes from Gavialis gangeticus, assembly GCF_001723915.1. NCBI lineage: Eukaryota > Metazoa > Chordata > Crocodylia > Gavialidae > Gavialis > Gavialis gangeticus. The sequence goes on along the minus strand of NW_017728997.1, from coordinate 14,521,684 downwards.
GAGATGAAGGACTGGATCTTAAGAGCTGATGGTACAAAAAAAAAAAAAAAAAATCACCTTGGCATAGCTGGACTGCAACTCTTCCTTAATTTATTTTAATGATGAAGGAACTTAAATTTTAAACCACTAGCATAATTTAGAGCTCTTTCAAACTTCACCATCCATTATGCTCTCAGTTCCTCCTTCCCAACATAAGTGGTTTTTGCCTTCTAGCCAATGCTACAAGGTGATTGTGTGTCTGAATTACCGAGTCAGCTCCAGTTCAGTAGATAAGATAGTAAAGGGAGATTCAGCCACCTTATCAAATACATACTGAAATTGCTGGCTCGAGTAATCGCTGCTGAAATCTAACTACCCAAAGCAGTTGAACTCCAACACAAGGATATAAGAATTCAAAGCTGAACATGTTTCATTTAACCAAGTCAAATGCTGCTTTCATTAGATCTAAATGGGATGTGACCGGGTGGAGTGGTACTACACAGAGGAGGCTTTCACTTGGGATGAAATGGCATGCAATTTCAAAATCTGCTTCTACGGATATTGAATTACAGACCCAAAGCACTGATAGAGATTAATACCAAGAACAATTTTACTGAGGCCTACCTATTTGCCCTCCATTTTCAGTTGCTCAATCCCTGTCCATCATGACTCAGTCAGTCAGTCACACACACACACCTCTAGAGACACCAGGTGTGGGAATGGAGATAAATAAGCAGAAAATTAAAATTAATTGTTGCTGATGTGTTACTCATTGCTGAAGCATCGCAAGTTTTCCCTAATAGAGCATAGGAATTGGAGCAAATTAATAAAGTATCTTGCCAGATATTAAATATTTCAAAATATGAAATGAAGGTTGGCATTAATTTAATGAGACAGCAACAACTGACTGCTCAGGAGGCTGTACAGAATTTGGTTAACGTTTCCTGCTTTCTAGCACCTACACGCTGATTTATTTAGATCGCAAACTGTCTGAGCACATGGCTTGTATGCCTTGCATACTGGTTGCAGATCTGAGTTGGAACTTTTAGGCATTGCTACACTACAATTTAACAACAGTTCAATAGACGGACTGCAGTTCAGGAGGGGCGGGGAGGGGAAGCCAGTGAGTGATTCTATCAAGCCCTGTTGAATGAACAGGAGTTAGGAATATCAAACAGGCATAAAACATTTCTATCAACTCTATAACAGGATTGTATTGGTTTTGTTCTTACAATAGAACAGTTTTAAAAATGTAAGTAGATTTTTTGCAAGAAATCTCAAGAGTGAACATCGGGTGATCTGTATATAACGCAGACGCTTTGCCTCAAAAGCATTAAAAATTTTGGTTTTGGGGTTAAGGTTAAATTTATTACTGAGGAAGAAAAGGTTTATGTAGCCACTGAGACATGAAAACAAGGAAAATTCTGCACTGTCAGCACCCATTCTTCCCAAAGAATATGAATCGTACTGCTATTTTTGTTCATATTGGATTCATCTACATGTGGGGCAGACTGCGCAATTGTTACTGCACAGTCCTACTGCAGTACAGTATTTTTTTTAGCTGCTATTGTGCAGTAGGGTCGCTGTCACGGTTTGTGCCCTGAGATGCTATGTCACTGTAGCAATGAGCCACGGCATAGTAGCTTGTTGTATGGCAACGTAGCATCTCTTGTAGAAGTGCCCACTGAAAATAAATAAATAAACAAAAATAAAAAATCAATCAATGGACATATTTTCTGGTTAAATATTCATTCACAGACTGGCAGGCACTTATAATACCGTAGCTAAAGCTAAGTTTGCAACATTTAATTTAAAAACAACCATCTCCTATTGAGTTATGCAGAACACTACTCCATCAGAGAATTGCACTACTAAGCATTGCTCTGGGAGTTGAAAGGGAGCCATTTTTATTACACCTGCTGACTTACCACTAATGAGCTCCCAGTAAAGACGGTCAAAAAAAGCATGTTTTCTATACTGCTCTATCACATACTCATGTGTTCCCTTCTATTCCACTCTTCACAAAAACCAAATGCATTCATTGTAGAAAAGCTTGAAATAATTAAGCCAAAATTAATGCAAATTACATTGGTTCATTATACTTTCATGACTAGTTTCTCACTAGAAAGAGCAGTGGATCACCATCTTGTTTTCTAACAAACAGTGCCTAGTTATTATCCAGCCAAGAATGGTTTCTTGCTTTGAGCTTAAGTTGTAGAGAGTGGTAGAGGGGTAGTTTTTTTACTGTAGCTTTCAACCCCTAGAAGTTCATGCAACTCTGTGATATTAAAGGACATGATCTCCTCTTAACTCTGGAGGGAGATTATGCATGGGGGTGGGGGAAATGAGCACATACTAACATAGTAACTTTTTCTGTGTTTTTTTTTTCAATTTCAACAAAAAAAAGACTTTTCTCTGAAGTGATAATCTTCAACAAGGGAGACAAGTCTGGCTGTGGTGTGCAAATTACAGAGGCACGGCCAACCATCTCCTTCCACTTGCTGAAGAACTCCTCCCAGAATCTGTGTGGATTTAGCGCATCAAGAAATACAACTGACAATGATCTAATTGGGGCTGGTCCTGCTTTGAGCAGGGGGTTGGACTAGCTGTGACCTTCTGAAGTCCCTTCCAACCCTCATTTTCTATGAGTCTATGAATATAAAATAAGGTGATTAATAATAAAGTAAGAGCAGATATTACAAACCTATTCTGGACAATGTGGGGAAGTACATACTTCACAGACAAAGATATTTTTGTGAACTACATATATTAAACAATTTAGCTTTTTTTTCTGCTGGACACTATGGGCGTGTCTACATGTGCATTAATGCACTTTAGCTAACATGCATTCAATCTAGTACCTCCACTGTGAGGTACCAGAAAAATGTGCAGTGGCCTATTTTAACATGCATTAACTAAGAAGCACGGTTTGTTTATGTGACACTTTAATAATGTACGCTAAAATAGGCTAATGTACATTAAAGCGCACGTGTAGATGCACTCTGTGTATTATTTGAGTTGCAGTAGTACTAGAGATCAAAGTTGTGTTGCATTAGAACATCCTTTGACATGACGTATGTAATCCATGGAAGGATGTTTCAGGTCCTCCCCCACTGCCCAATCCAATGAGGACATAAATCGATTACTGACCTGCTAGGGAGCTTTGATTCTTTAACTCCAGTGTAACAGCTCATGCATCAGCTCCAAAGGTCACTGGTTCAATTGCTTGCCTATCAGCCAAGATGGCAGCCATTAAATACGATATACAAACACACAAAAATATAGCAGCTTCTTCCCTGACAGCTCATCACTGAAGTCAATTTCCATGAAATGTTTAATTTAAAAGGGGGGCTTAGGATGCAAAGGTTTCTTATCCTGGCTCCACATAAATGCCCAACAAAAAGGCTCCTTGCAGCCTCGCTCACTTCACCGTGATGTGATGGAGGGCATGGTTGTATGCAAAAGGAGAGCTGGCACTGGCTGGGTTACCCGACTGCAGAAAGCCGTGCCTTCTTGCAATACGTCCCAGAGCTGAGGGCAGGGAAAAGAGATAAGTGAATTAATAAGGTAAATTAACGCCCACAAGAAGGCTGAGGGTGGGGTGAGGGATGCAACTGATTTCATTTTCATTTCAGAAAGTGATGGATTCCTGATCACCTCTAGGATTTAAACCAGGACTCTCTCTCATTCCAGAAGTCCACTAGTCCCTCGAAAAGAAATTATGGGCTTGCTGCTAGAACGACTGGTTCAGGTCCTCAACTACCCAGAAGGTCAGAATAGTTCGCTGTAATGGCACCTTTGGGGCCCAAACTTATGAACCGATAAACCCACGAGGCTGGATGCTGCTGGAAGACGCAGACTTAACCAATATAGCAGGGACCATTTCAACAACTTCGTGTGTGTGACCTGGAGCACTAAAATCTGCAGGCGCGTCAGGGATTGCAGCTCTGCTCTCAGCCCTGCCAACCAGGTAGTTTTCACTTACGAACAAATACTAACAGTGTTAGTTCAAAGGTAGGAGCTTACAATCAAAAGGCTGCAAGCAGGATTCATCTGTTCATCCACCTTTGATTTTGGAGATGTTTAAACCTAAGATGTGCAGGTTACAGATGGTCTCTCTTATCATTTACTAAACAATAATCAAAAAGATTTAGCATTGCAGGCAAATGAAGATGTAAGGGGAATTAAAAGATGACACTGAATTAAAAGAACCGAACTCTTTTTAATTAATGTATGATATCAGTATCCTTCCTTCTTGAGCTGGTCAAAGAATTTGGAATGAAATTAGTTTCTTATAGGAAAAAAAATATCCTTTTTTTTTCTTTCTAATAAAAACTTTTTCGTGACTTTTTAATCAAAACGGTACTGAAATGAATTATATTTTCATTTCACGTGTACAATATTCAAAAACTATTTTTAAAGGAACTTAAAAGTCTGGCTGAATAAGCTGGCCAAAAAATTTATTTAAAGCAGTCATTTCTATAATAAGAAACAATTCTTTTTATAATCAGGCTCCCCTCATACTATGCATCTGACTGATGCCTTCAATGTGCTGGCACGTGATAATTTTGTCCCGTATGCTTTTTGAAACCTGATTATCCACTCCCCTGCACTTCTCCCCCACCTGCTGGAATTGTTAAACCGTGTTTTCCCCCAAACTTTTCTTTGTTAAGAAGCTGTGAATTTGGGCTAAGCAAACAAAAGCATCATTTGCATCTAATTCCCCCTCCTGCATTACTCATATGCTTGCAATTCCTAACATGGGTCTTTCCAATGCTGCTGTGCTGTAGAGGCCGAATGAGAATGTTACAAATGAGAAAAATCAAAATCCCAAAGGTTAAAGAGCATGTCTCAGTGGGAAAAATAATGCTGCTTCTACAAACATGATCCCAGCCACCATAAATTGCCCATTTTGTTTGCGTGCAAACAGAGACCCTCACTGTGGCTGCTATCCTAAAACACGATGCTTCTTTCGATGCACGTTTCCTTCAAGCCTGACACCCCGTCTCACTCGCTCGTTCCTCAGACAGTTATCCAGTATCGCTGTCACTATTAGAAATATGCCTTGAATGGCAGATTTCCTCACGTCCGCCCTGCACCTATTAAGGCCCCAGAGCCAGGATGCTACAAAGAAGCAGGCAGTCAAAAAGATTACTTCACTTCTCTTTCTTTGCCATGAGACTATCCATCTACTCCAATCATTCTCAGCAAGACCAAGTGCGGTGATTTTAGGGCCACATCCTGCTCGCTTTTACTCATTTCAGCAGTTGCGACGAGACTGAGCTCTGCGGGTAAAACCAGGCAGGATGCCTAGTTCATGAGAAGCTGAAATACTCCATTGCAAAACGCACCTTCCCGCCCCGCTATCAGCACCCTGAACCTAAACCACGTGCTACGGAGTCCGAAAAGAATCGTGTTTAATTTTTGCTAATCTGTTTTTATGCCTGTGCAGCCTGAGATCCAATTGATATTCCAGAGTCTTGCACATTTATGGCAATTACCACAATGTTTTCTCTCCATTTATACTCCGAAACGGCTGTGGATAATCCCGGCCAATAAACAGTGCTGTGACAGAGCCTAACCCTGCTCGTGCATGCCTGGGTCAGGGCCAAGGTACAATGGTATCTGACCTACAGTAGGTTGCTCAGATACACAGGTTCACATGCTAGCCCATATTCCCATTTCATTTTAAAAGGTCGCTAATTGCCACCTTTCCACTGGCTTAGAATGGGACAAATCTGTATTTTGCCTGTGCCTTACAAGACAATGGCACTCGGTAGCTAGTTCTCATGTTGAAGGGGCTCTCCGGCTCCGTGTTCAGAGGCGGTTCCAAAACAACAAGGTGTTCAGAAGCCTCATCGGAGGAAAAACGGTGCGATGCAGCCAGCGAACCCCCAACTTGGATGCACCCGACATAACTCTCGAAAAACTGGGCATAGGGGTCCTTTCTTCAAGGCCACTGCTCTACACCCTACACCACACACCCTCTTTCTCCCTTAAGTTGAGATCCCTTTTAAAGAGGGAGCATATTGACTCCTCCACCCTTCCCACTCCATCTTTTATAGGAAGAAAAAAATAATTAGACATACAGATCTGTAACTATAGATATGTGTGTGTAATA
>NW_017728997.1:14509194-14510584 GCF_001723915.1 Gavialis gangeticus | reverse complement strand
AGAGGGAGCATACTGACTCCTCCACCCTTCCCACTCCATCTTTTATAGGAAGAAAAAAATAATTAGACATACAGATCTGTAACTATAGATATGTGTGTGTAATACATACATCTATATCTATCTAGATAGATAGTATATAGATAGATCTATATATATCTAGATAAATAATTAGACATATAGATCTATATCTATAGATATGTGTGTAATATATACATACCTATCTATCCATATAGATAGTATATAGATAGATCTATATGGCTAGATATAGGTATTACACACACATATATCTATAGATAGATAGATAATTAGACATACAGATCTATATGTATGGATATGTACGTGTAATATACACATATCTATCCATATAGATAGTATATAGATAGGTATTACACACACATATATCTATCTAGACAGATATAGATGCATATATTACACACACATATCTATAGGTATAGATCTATATATCTAATTATTTTTTTCTTAGGAAACTTGGGTCGTTTCTATAAAAGATAGAGTGGGGAGGGTCATCTCCTAGCTGTGAAGAAGTCAGTATGCTCCCTCTTTAAAGGGGATCTATATCGATAGATAGATAGATAGATAGATAGACAGATAAAGTATGCTCCAGAACTCTGACCAAAGGGTGGCAGAAGACTAGAGAGACCAAAAGAGCAGCAGCCACCATTTATTTTATTTATTTATTTATTTTAAGTATCTGTGCAGCATCTAGCACACAGCACCCTGAACCCCGACCAGAGCCGCAGGGCGTGATCACAGTATTAGCGACAACATTTCTCAGTTGTCCCATTTTCCATACGTTCTAGGTAAAGGCTGCCTGTGATGCACACATATAGTCCATTCCCAGCAGTATCGGTGGTGCTTCATACACGACTCTGGTGCTATTAATGCAATAATTTTTACAGCAAGGTCTGCTAGGCAGGAGCCGGTTGTAGGGGCCAGAATGAGGGCCGAGTGGATTTTTTTTTTTTTTTTTTTTGTTTTGTTTTTATCATTTAACAAGCCTGCAGCCTCCTAACCGTATCATCACCAAATATTCCTAATCCCAGTAGCTGTTACACAAATGATAATATTTTGTGCTATATCATTTCATTCTACTGCATCCTGGTCTTCCAGCTGCTATCCAAAAGTGATTATAAATAATGGGGCTATAAAAGCCATTAAATAATTAGAGCACTCATTGGCCATATGCCAGCCATGACAAAAGAGAGTGATTTATGTAAGTCAAGTATGTCACATCTGCCAGCCCACAGTTTCGTTACTGTTGTGGCTTTGAGGTCATAGCTGTTCTAACAGCCATTTGTCATATGAGAGAGAGAAACCGAGAGAGAATATATCATGGCTTTCTTGGGGGGGGGGGGGGGGGGGGGGAAAA
>NW_017728997.1:14501857-14509147 GCF_001723915.1 Gavialis gangeticus | reverse complement strand
TCTAACAATGCCACTATTTTTCTGATTTCAGGTATCCAATAAGGTCAGACCAAGAGGTGATTCTATACTGAATCCATGCACAGGGTTTGCAAAAGCCCAGATAAGATCACACAGTGAAAATCTCCAGTTCAGAAACCCCAACGCATTCGCGTGGCTTCCTAAATTCAGTGCAACAGAAAGAGTTTCTCTCTCTCAGCCAGCCATGAAATGAAGCCAACTTGTAAGTCCACCACATGTGGATAAATTAATTGCTTCTCCATTTTTACTAGTGCAAGAAAGCTTACTGAAGACATACTTGCTTAAAAATTGCCGAGGGAGCTCAGCTTTACAATAAGCACAGCTTGGCAGGTACCTTATTGGATCTTACCTGTATTATTTGATTCCATGCATCTATGGAAGAGCTACAGAGATCTTGCTTGCTGGGCACAAGCTGCAGCAAAAGATACCCTCTAAAAGCCAGATTTTCCTGGATGCTGTGCACAAACGCAGCCATGTCAGCACCTGCCATTGCTGGAGCTCTACAGGGTGGTTTAAACTGGTGAACCCTGACCTGTGAATTCAAGCCAGACCTTTGCTGGAGCCCACGGGCTCAAACATGAAGACAGAGCCCCACCAACTTCAATGGGGCACTGCGTTGGCACCACGCATCACATCACAGCTTAAATGCTTTGTTTAACCGAATAATACAACAACAACTTAGTCATTATACCTTCCTTCAACCAAATTTACCTGCCTAAAACTGTCCTTTCTCCTCCTTCCTAATCCTTGGGTACAATCAACTACCCCAGAAAACATTCTCCAATATCTACTCTTCATTCAAAAAAAGCAAATGATGCAAAATCCTTCTTGCTCATGATCTGCCAGCACGTATTCCACATAAGCTGGTGTGCTCTCTGACACAGGACCGCACCAAATTACATAGCGCACCACCTGCACCCCAATCAAACTCGGTTTCGGTGGTCAAGTTCCCAAAGCAGGCTGACTCGGCAGCCATCATCATGGTGTCCGCGCAATTTCTGTCTGGAGAATAAGCCACGCTTGTTCCCTTACTGCTAACAGAGCTTTAAAAAACATACATTATTTTAGCTGTTACTTGTAAATCTGAAGGAGATCTGTTCATGCAAAACTTTCCAACACTTTTACATCAAAAGCAGGCAACAGTTTCCTTGGCAATTATATATTTTAGTATCTGCCCTAATCCATGAGGCTGAACAAACCAGCCTTAAAAAAGGCCACTCGGCATTTGCCACTGAAGACATTCTTAATAGGTCCTAAATTCATGGTGAAACCATTGCACAGGCTTCTCAGCAAAATGCGCTGTATTTATAATGTTCCCCACCTCATTTTCCGCACCTTAATGATTTGGTTGAGATCTAGCATCAGTTAAAAAAAAAAAAAAAATGAAAAGAGCCAGGAGGAAAGGAAAAAACCTTAGCGCTTTTAGGCGAAGGAGTTGAAAAGCACAAATGTTGCCATTTATACCCCGGGCTGGACAACTGGAGGGGTCGTGACAAACATTTCTTCCGCCTGCTAACTGATTTCAGTGGCACAGAAATATCAGTGAGGATGACGACGAGTGCAGGCAATTGAGAGGCAGCATTCCCCACAATCAGCCTCTGCTCTCGTGTATGGCTCGCCTGTTCCCACCAGGCAGTCTCCAGAGTAGGAAGGGCAGGGGAAAAAAAAATGGTTCACATGTTCTGCACTTCCTAGCTCATTATTTAGCCCAAGCCTTTATCGGCGGCACTGTGCCGGCAACTAGCAGGTAGAGCGGGGCTGCCTAGCACCGAGTATCTCCTTGAGGGAAAGGGGAAAATGGAGAAAAGAAATAAGTCTTAGCAAAGGGAGTGGGGAAAAGAAATGGTAAGGACCCCCTTAGGAAATGAGGGTTGAAGTACTCTTTCCCCCTAGGACTACCAAGACCCTTCGCAGGAGCTGTCACTTATAGGCTGCTCGGCTCAAGCTCAGGCAGAAAGGGATGGCAGGAAATAAAATTGGGGTGAGCCAGAAACCCATCATGAAGAGACAGGCAGGTATGTGGGACGCTTCATGGGCAACTTCTTTGATGGCAGGAGACCACGAGACCTCTTGTACTCTGCAAAAGGTGGAAGGAAAACAATTGAACCCACAGGCTGTGGGACATACCGAGGACACCATGGCCACGTCCTGCAACCTGTCTCCGGACTCGGACTGAGTCCGACTTAGCCAAGATCCCCTGTACTGCAGGTTCCTGTAGCCCATGTGTTGATGGAGGGACCAGTACAGTACATGCTGGCTGCACTGGGAAAGAGCAAGGAGGGATAGGAGAAGTAACTCTGCCTTGCCATCTTATACTTTTGACCTCTGTCAGCTCCATACTGAGCCTCAGTCATACCGGAGAGAAGAGGGTACAATTAAAACTCCCCCCAGGACAAGGCAGGAGAGCTGAAGCAAGATCACCCGCTAGCCCAAAAAAAGGTTATTTTGGTTCTTGGCAAGTCTCTTCTATCCGAACGGCAAGGGACAGGAGAGACGTATATACTACGGACTGACGGCAGCTGCATCTTTGTTTAAAGATGTGAAGTCAAGCCACGTTTCCAGCCACGAAGTCCAGATGCAACTCTTCGGAGGAGGCACGTCTGATGGGAAGAAGGCAGCGATTCCAGCCCCACTGCTCTCCTGGGAAATGGTGACTTGGAGACTGCCCAACTCCATCTAAAAAAGGCGTTAGGTTTACCCACCCACTGCAATGGCTGTTCTGGATCCTCACTGCTCCAACCATTAAAAAAAAATTTAATGAATTTGCTGTCTAAATATATGCAGGGTGCAAATTGTCTGACTATAAAGGACTGTCACCAGCACTCTCCACTGTACTGATGGCTCTAAACTGCCCTTTCTTCCCTAACGCTAGTGTCTGAAAAGTGTCTCCATTCCTTGCGTCTGGCTGGATTCTGGTCCATCTCCTACAAAAAACCACATCAAACAGGTAAAGAAAGATTGTCAAATCCTTCCTATAATTGACACTCGAGTAAGATGAGCCAAGGTCCTCCGGGGATCAAGAAGGCAGGATGTTTTCCGATGGAAACAACTGTACCTAGGACAGGCCACAATCCTGAGCTTACTTACCCTGGGCCGCACATGCATTAAAACGATGGCAACAGGATCTGGTGGAGACTGAAAGTAATCTAAGCTCTTCTGGAATGAGTTTACACCTCAAATTGGATGAGACTCATGCTAATTCATTCAGGCAATCCTACTGCCACGCTGGTGCTGAGCTGTTGCGCAAAGTTAACTGGATGCCAACCCTGCTGTAACATCCAGTCAAGTCCATAAAAGCTTCCAAGTGGAAATGGCCTCAAACTGAAAAAACCCACATCGGCAGCCCACGCTCTGCCCCAACGTTGAGGACGCTCACATCGAGATGGGAGCTCCGAGACACGGGGCCAGTTCTCAGTGGAAAGCACTTTGTCCAACTCACAAAGGCACAGCTGTTGTGGGGCTATTGGCTACTGTACACTCGCACCAGGAAAAGCAACGAGAACGAGCAGGAAATGGTCATTAGGAGCATGAGTTGCTGATGTCGCTGTGCAAGCTTGATAAAAAACCCTCCCACACATCAGAAGTCAATGCAGAATGAAATCATTGTAACGGAGCAGCACAAGACATAGACTCTTTCAGTACTTGACTGTAAAGATTTCTAGCTGAGCCATTCATATTCCCCCTCGCCCCCACAACGCCAGCCACAGCACCGCTGAATACATCCTAGGTTATGTGAAAACTTTATTAGATTGTATCATCCACGAACATCTTACCCAGAAAACACCCAAGCTGCATCGGCGCCAGCCACGCACCGCATTTTTCTCAGGTGCCTACTTTGCAATGTTTTCCTGCCAAGATCAACACAGAAGCAAACCTGGTTAGAGCGATTGTTTCATTTTCTTTGCTCCGATTCAAAGCACTTGGTTAACATTTGCTTTTTTCTGCACTCACGCGGGGAAAGAAATGGTTACCCAGGAAGGATATGCAAAAGCAACAGAAATGGTTACCCAGGAAGGATATGCAAAAGCAACAGATGCAAAAAAATAAAAGGGGGGGGGGCAATGAATCAAACTGAAAAAACAAAATAAATAGCTGTGGTCTTTTAGTTAAGATGAATGGCCTGTTCGCAAGAATTTGATGGATACTTCTGCATGCCTCCTGACAGAAGTTGCCGTATGTTCTAAAACTAGGATATAATGTTCAAGTTGCAAAAGCCAAATCAGCTTGGGGAGACAGAAGGCACTGCAAAGCTGTAACAGCACAAGCCCTCTCATAACAATATGCCAAAAAACTCATTTTCCAAAACAGTGAGGGAAAAATATTTTCAAAATCTGTTAGCCTTTCCATAAATATAGCACTCAATCCTTCCAACAAAAAAAGAAAAAAAAGGAAAAAAGAAAAAAGGATGCCAGTAGTTTCAGATTCACAATTGTCAAGTTTTCTTACTTTAAATACTTGATATTTTTAACTCAAACCCAAACTCCTTCACTATCTGTCAGTCATTTCTCTCCTTGCTTTTTTTCTGATGGCTGAGGGGAGTGAACTCGCACCCGTGCCCTGGTCACTTCTGAATGCTAATCATCAATCTCTAGCTCTTCCCTCTGTCCCCACCAGCCTCAAAGATGCATATTCACACTGGTGGCCTGACTTCCCGTGGAGCTGAATAGCTAAATATACGAATGGTTTCTCCCTCACAATGCATACCTAGTTATTAATCTGGTTGGACAAACACTGAGGCTTCAATTAGGTGAATTTTTACATGAGATATACGTCCTAGGAGTGTGCAAAGCAGGCCCTATTCAGCTCTGATTTGGATTCAGCCCTAACCAGGGACAGTGCCTCAATTCGTTGATTTGGATCGTTGTCCCCGACTTGATTCAGCCAAATCCGAATCTGAAGATTCAATGCTGATTTGGAGAATCAGTGATTCGGACACAGACACAGCTTTAAAAGATTTTTCTACATACCTCGAGGTACCAGCATGGCTCATGATTGCTGTGGTGCTGGGGAGGATGGAGCGTCCCACAGGAGTGCGAGGGGCCCTCCATGTGCTCGGCAGTGAACCCAGAAGTGGACCAGAAGTACTTCCAATACACTTCCAGGTCCACCAAGGAATGTGCTGGGCCCCGCTGCACCTCCCCCGGCTCGGCAATCGGTCATGGGAGGACCCCCCATGTCCCCCCCAGACCAAGGAAGCACCAGTCACCAAACCGTGGGAACATGGGGGGGATCCCCCTGCGTGCTCCCCAGTGGACTGGAAGTGCTTCTGGTCCATTTATGGGTCTGCTGCTGAGTGCGCTGGAGAGCCGCCCGTGCTCCTGTGGGACGCTCCATGTACCCCAGCATCACAGCGTTCGCGAGCCCCTGCTACCTACAGGTACGTAGAGAAAACATTTAAAGCTGCGTCTATGTCCGAATCGCCGAATCTTTCCGAATCGATTTGGAGAGATTAAAGGGTCCTCTGATTCGATTCGGATTCGGAGATTTGGCCATCAAATTGGGCTGAATCTCCGCCAAATCGAATCACAGACCAAAGCTTTGCATAGCCCTAATAAGTACCTTCCAGAGAAAAACATCCCACCCAAAACACAACCAGCTGCAAACTGCTGTTGCGGTGCTTCAAGAGAGCTGCAGAGCAGGTGCCACATTCACCTCCATGGGCTGAGCTCCCTGGCTATCTCCCACACAACGCATGGCGCTGTCCTGATGAGGGAAGAAAATTCTTGCAAGAAAGAAAATTTCCAGCAAGAATTTTTGAATGACCCGTGGGAGGGATAATTTCCCAACCTATTCTAAGCATTAAAAGAAAACCAGCCCCAAGATTCCCCAAGAAAATCTGGTAGCAATTTAAGATGCTCATCATGCTTCATTAGCTTCAAAGTGTGCACAGTTGAACTTATGTGAATAGGCGACTTTAGCTTCTCAGATTACTCTGGTTACATGCAATCAGAAGGAAATCCTAACCAATAAGATATAACATATAAATGCGCGCACACGCAGAGGCACGTGCGCACCCTCTAGGCACTTTTGAAAGGCAGTTTCACAAACCTGAAAACAATTGTGTTCCCAATCTGTTGGGGGAAAACACGTCAATTTAAAAATGAGAATGATAATTGGGACCGCTTAAGAATGCATTACAAGGTGAGCAAAAACCCACGATTGAAAAAGACAACCACGCTGGCTGAAAAGCCAGCCAGGCTCAGAGGAGGAATGAATGCAGTTACTTCATACCGCATATTATTTCAGATGCAGCAAACATAACAAAGAGAAAACGCTCTTTGATCAAATATTAGTTAGAAGCTAAGAATTGTAGAAGAGCGATTGGGGAAGCAAAAAGGACATGAGGACAGTTAAGGAAATAATCCATTTTCAGGTCAACAAGGAATATAAAGGAACCCAACAATGGTGAAGGTCCATTGCTAGGTGGAAACTATAGGATACAGAAAAAACATATTTCTGGGCTATATTTGGGAAATAATTAGATCCCATTTGTTATCTCGGATGACAGCGATGATCAAATACTTTGCACCCTATGTTAAACAGCAGCTGAAGAAAAAAAAAAAAAATAGTAAACCTAGATGACTTGCATCCAAGAGTTTTAAAAGAGTTGGCCAAGAAGCTCTTGGACCAAGATTTTCCATAAATCTCAAACACAGGGGAAGATCCAAGAGGCCAAAAAAAAGGAAAGACTATCCAGTCCTCCATGTTCAGGGATCTTTAGGGAGTTACTGCAGAACGCTGCCTCCGTAACAAGTCTTCTGGCCAAGATCCATGTGAGAAAAGCCTTATCCCCTCATGCTTTCAGGCCCTTCTCCCTCCTAAATGGGAGTGAACAATTCTCAGTCGAACTCTGGTGTAGTTTTTGCAGCAAACACAGAAATAGCTGCCACATCTAGCATGGTTCTGCCCACTTTAGCCTGGTGCCTTCATTCAGCTTTACTGGGTTAACGATATTTTTCTTAGATGCTGACCTCATTTTGCACAACAACCCGTTTGACAGGTATAACTGTGCTGCCTCTCTCTCTTTTTTTTTTTTTTTTTTAAAGAATTAAGGTTTTAAAAAAGGATGCTAGCCTTGTGGTCCAGCTCAGCTCCAGACCTAGGAACACGTGGAGTTGCTCTCTAAATATATACAGATGCACGTGCACTCCTGGCCCCAGAACTGGCAGATGTGCCCATGCAGACAGCTGCTGACTGCTCAGCTTGCCACCCAGTCTGAACTTGCTATGGGTCTGGGAGAAGATCAAATAAAGCAAGCATTCCCCCGCCACC